>NW_026721572.1:0-8626 GCF_029784015.1 Lycium ferocissimum | reverse complement strand
TGCGTATCCCGAGACGACGTTGGTGATCTCCTCGCAGGCCACACTTTCTCACATTCGGGATCGCTCCCTTGATTCTAGGCTTACTTTTGGTATATAACTTTGTCATGTACACTCTTATGTACCGGTTGGACTATTTTGGGTGCAGGCGGGGCCCCGTCCGTCATATGATTCGTTTTTGTTCATCTAGAGGTGTGGACGTATTACGTAGGTTATTACCAACTTCCGTATGGACTCGTGTTTGTATCTGTTGGCAGCGATTAGCGGGCCACGGCCGGCCGGTCCGCACATGTATGATATTTTGTTGGCGGCGGCCGGTACGCATACGCATATATGATATTCGTTGGCCCCGTGTGGCCTTTCTTTAGGTATTTTCTGCATGCGGGTTATTTCGGTTGGTCCATGAAACAAAAAACTTCTAAAAATTTTTACGAAATTAGCTAAATTTGAAATATAGCCTTATCGACACGATATATATTTGATCGTGTTCGTTATGTTTTGAGATAATGTTGATCGATGCGTTTGGGTGCTGAATCGAGACTCGGCCACTACTTACGGGGGTTGGGTCGTGACACCCGCGAGCTAGGGTCGTGACAAAGTGGTATCGGAGCGATCTGTTCCTCGGAATGTCTACGGGCCGTGTCTCGTAAAGTCTGTTTATCGGTGTGTTGGCACCACATCTATAAACGAGTGAGGCTACAGACATCTAGATGTTACCTTTCTTTGATCTTAGATCGTACGATAGAGCCACCGTAGGAAATGCATTTATTTTTACTAATCCTTGATTTCGACTAAAGAGCGGCATCGATAGAAGACAATGATTGATGATATTGGAAGCTACACAAGATGCAGTAAGTAATGGCACGGAGGATGTGTATTGGGAAAGTTATTTGAAGTATGCTTGAAGTATGATTGAAATGTCAAGTCGAAGATCGAATAGGAAAATGCCATCGGTGCCGTTTGAATTATGTATGCATGTATGCAAGGTAAGTCTCGACGTCTCCATATTTCTACTTGAAATTATTAGCCGTGTGTGATTATGATACGATGTGATACGTACGTATATATGTTGGCCCTGTGAGGCATGATTGGTATGTCTGCGTACAGGTGTTGGAGTAGTAAGAAATACAGAGGAACCTCTGCCTGATTTTCTTCAGCATTACAAAAAGGAAAATGAGATGTACGTTCTTAACATGTCTTGAACGTCGACACTGATAGAGTAAATTTATTACGTTGGACAAAAAAAAAAAAAAAATTTCAGAGATACCCTCTATGCTATTCGTAAGAAGCACCGTCCTTGTATGGGAAATTCTATTTCGAGAAAGTATATATGAGACAGCAATTTGCAACTTATTTAAACTTGTGGGATGTGTGGAATTTGATATATAGACGAAGGTAAGTATTGAGGATTTAGATAAGGAGCGACACGATATGCATATGGTCGAAAAGTGAAAGACTCTTCTCTAGATCGGGGTGGGACCCGCTACGGGAACTGTCCGAAAATTTGCTAAGACCCCGATCTGCCCCAGAATTACGTGACAAAGGTCGTGTGGGGGAATGGACGTGACCATCCCAACATTAGGACACTAGAATGCCTTAAAGACTCGAGGTTAAGCGTGCTGAGACCAGAGCAATTCTGGGATGGGTGACCCCACGGAAGGATATGAAATTTTCACAATTGAAGGTATAAGAAATAAATGGAAAATTTGGGGTAACCTAAGGAAAAGGAAGTGCGTGAAGTAGCTAGCACCCTCACAGAAGTCGCGCAGACTGAAGCAAACGAAGTGGGTGCAAGGAAGAAAGTGTGAGATCGTTCGGGATTTAGAGCAAATTTGGAAAGTGGCTGGGAACGTTTGTAAGTACAATGGTAATAAATATGTATGTATGTGTAGGACCTTATCCCTGATGACTACGTTGATCGAGAGATGACGGTGCAAAACGAAAAGAAGATTGAGGATTTAGAAAGGAAGCCCCTTTGTAGTAAGGAAAAGAAGAAAGAGCAACGTGGTTTTAAAATCGGAATAAGTTTAAATAAGTGTTTGGAAATGTTTGCAGGTAAGGTGATAGTAAGTGTATATGGATATATATGATTGTTTCTTGATGACCATATTGGTCAAGAGAAAGATATGTGTAGAAAAGATTTTGTTCGAGGGTCTTGACTTGCAAATTATGTTGCAATACCTAGATTGGGTTGGAAGAAATTAGAAAAGGGTTCGAATGAGAATTTGAAAACATCACGAATGGATATGTGGTAATAACACTTTTGCGGTAAGACGACTATGGTAAGGAAATGTTATGCATCAAAGTTATAAGAGAGTAAGAAAGGGGCCTAAGGGCTATTATACAGGACGAGCGAAATTTTCATAAGGATACGAACTCAATTGATGTAGCCTATCGAATGTTTTGATGAAATAATTCGGGGCACGAAAAATCGAATGAGTAAGGAAACGTTAGCAAGGGAACTTCCGTAAACCCCGAAGCATTAGTGAAAGGTGGTCTGACTTTGATCGAGATTTTGTATGCCATACTTCTATATCTCCGATTTCGATGAGACTCTGTCTATTATACCTCTGTACGCCTAACTCTGGTTACGAATCTGTCCGACGAAGCTCCGTATGTCTGATTCCGATTACGGTCTGTTCGAGATACTTTGGTACGTTTGGATTTGGTTATGAACCTGTTTGATATGACGTCGGAGTATGAATTTATCTGCTGTGCTTCTGTACGTTCGAATCGGAATACGTTTTGTCCGATATACTTTTGTACGTCCGACTCTGATCGCAAATCTGTCTGATAAATTTCTGTGCGTTTGACTTCGATCACGGATCTGTCTGACACATCCCCATACGTCTGACTTTGACTATAGATCTATCCGATATAGTTCTGTACCTTTGACTCCGATTAAGGGTTTGTTCGATATGCTCCTGTGTGTTTGGTTCTGGTTACGAATCTGCTTAAGATGATGTCGGGTTATGCTTCTGTCTGTCGTACTTCTGACTCCGAATCTGATTCCGTCTGATCTCCTGGCTCTGATAAAGATTCTGCTCGTCATATGTCTTATTTGAGATTATGCAATCCGCAGGACTAATAAAGATTTTGAGCAGTTGGAAAAGAAATGCCCTCACAAGCGTTCTGATTAGATACGAGTATGTGGTTGGCAAGAGAACCCCCCCCCCCCTGAGGAGTTTTCTTTTCAGACCTATAAGGCTAATTTAACATTCGAGGACGAATGTTCTAAAGGGGGGGAGGATGTTATATCCGGCATTTTTGCGTATTCGAAAAACTTGAAAAATAACCTTGATTGTAAGGAACAGGGTCATGTTTGGATTTTTCTTAATATGTGTATGCCGGTTATGGAAACTGGAATGCGGAAACAAGGGAGAAGGCCTAAGGGCAAATTTGGAATTTTGGAAATTTGTTTCGGAAAGTACAAAACGAGAATTTTAAGGAATTGGGCTAAAAAAAAATAAGAAAATTAAGGCCCAATGCTAGAAGGTGGCCGGCCATGGCCTTAAATTTGGCCCAAATTAGTAAGTGACCATGTGACATGGTCATGTGCCAAGTCAAATATATAAGGAGCAAGGCTTGTTGATTTCTCTAGAATTTTCAAGACAAAGCCAAGGAGGAGAAAAACAAGAAAAATTGCAAGAACAAAGCTAAGGCCATTCGGCCAAGCTCAAGGAAAACCAACCCTCCAAAATCTTGCTTCCAAAATTTTTCTCTTGTGGTTTTTATACTAATTCAAGGCTCCTTAACAACGTGGTGCAATTGGTTTGGAAGAATAAGCTTTGGTTTCCCTCAATTCAACACTTGAGGAAGTGAAGAAGTTTGAAGAACAAGGTAAGGTTTCATCCCTTTTGGTTATGTTATGAAGGTTGGTTTGTGTTGTAATATATGTAAATAAGTAGAACATATGATAATATGGAAGTTTGCATGGTGGGAATGTATAGATGCATGTGGCCGTGTGTAGTGTAATGTAGTTATGTTGGATTTTGTGTTGTATTATGGTTGTAGTTGTTGAGGAATTCATGTTGGAAATGAAAGTTGAATAAAAAGGGAAGGAAGTTGAAATATGGCATGTAGCCGTGTGGGTATATATGTTGTATACATAAGGTAAGTTGAAGTTTGTGTTGTATTCTAATTGCGAGTATGGTGAAATGTGTGTTGGGGATGAAAATTGAATGAATTTGATTAAAGTTTGAAATGTTGAAATTGGCCGTGTGGTGTAGGGTGTTGAGAGGAAGATGAATTATTTTGTTTGATATGCTAATTGTGTTGTAATTATGCTTATAACATGAATAAAGGACTAATGGTTTGAGTTGGTATGGATTTGAAAGTATGAAGTCGAAATGAAAGTATTGTGTTAATGTTGCGTCGGAAGGTAGACTAATGTATCTTATTGTGTTATTGATAATGTTGATGTTGTTGTTGGTTGTTGTTGTGGATGTATTGAGCCGAGCTAAGTCTCGGTGGTGTCGTATTTATAGGGGAAGTCTTTGCCGAAATTTCGGTAGCCAAATAAAAACCAAGGATTGAATGTTAACTCTCATGAATAGTAATGCGGTAAAGATGACCATTTGCGGATTTTTGACGAAACGGGATTGGAGATTAAGCGAGCGTGAGACGTCCGTAAGGTATGTAACGCTTACCTATCCTTCATATGGCATGTCCTAGACCTACTAGGCCGAAAACGGAACCTCGGGACTAATTCTGCTCCTAGAAATCCGAATTTGATTTTGGTTACTATTCATTCAGCGCTATTGAATCAAAATGCTTACTTATGAATAGGAGAACGTATAAACCTTTGTATCTTCCGTGAATGCATCCAAATGGCTCCGAAACTTTCACGAGTACCTTTATGGAGCCTAATGTTTGTAAATTATGTTCGCCGCCTCGGCTTGACCCGGGGTGGGCCCGCAAGTCCCGAGGCTTCCCTTATCTGGTTTGTCTGACTCCTTTCTGTATGGTACGAAAAGAAATGTTTGCCTACGATTCTATGGTTCGTTCGAAATGTCTGATTATGTTATCCGAACGCTCGTCACTAAGAATGATACCAAATTTTTCGAAAATGATCTATGATGTGTTTTTGAGAAAAGTTAATAATTTAAAAGTCCGCAACTTTCGTATACAAACTCCTATTTACCCAATATTCGTTTTGAGCCTTCTGAGACTAATGTATATGAAAATGAAACTATGTGTCAAGTTTTGGAACTTACTTTTATTATGCATATGATTTCTGCACTACTCTGCTCGTGCCGACTATTATGATTTCGTTCGCCGGTACCCGGGCCGGTTTTGTGATCGTGCGCCCTATGACATATTCGGCAGTATGATGTGTTACGGTTTCCGAGGCCTCGCCGTAGGGCCGGTTACCGTTTATGGTGTTATGATGTGATATGGCTTACGTATGTTTGATGATACGATGTGTGTGATATTATGATTTGTTCGGACATGCGGAGATTTGAAAACCTCTCGGAGTATGATGTGTTGTGGCACCAGCGTCAGGGGGTGACCACGTTCCAAGAGCCTATGCATGATTTCTATTTGCATTCTGCACATTTGCATTCCGCACAGGTTTGGGTCTGTTACTTTCGTATTGTTCTGTATCTTCTCACTCCAGTTATGATTTGGATTACTGTACCTTCTGCTTTACATACTCAGTACTTTTTCCGTCGACCCCACTCTCGTGGGGCTGCGTTTCATGCCGCGCAGGTACAGGCGCTCGGTTGGGTGATTCCCCGGTTTAGGCTACCTATTTTGCTACTTTGGAGTGCTCCTCTCGGTCCGGAGCCCATGTTTGGTATATATGCTCTGCTTGGGATATTCTCGTATATTTGCTACTATTTGGGTACGGCGGGGCCACCGTCCCGTCATATGTTCGTATGTACGTACGTTTGTAGAGGCCTGTAGTCATGTTTGTGGGTCGTGGGTCCAGTCTGGTTGTGTGTGGGTTCGGTTTGTCTGTATATGATTTCGATTCGCGTCCTTAAGCGGCCCCGTATGCTACTATGGCCGATGTGGCCCATCTGTTTGCATGAGTGTGTCTGGGCGATGTACATTCCGCCAACTTTGATTCTGATGTGATGTTTGACGCGGGTGCCCGCTCAGGACCACATTTGTATGATATCTGCTTTCGACTATCAGTATGAATAATGTCCGTTAAATCCGATCGTGTAGTATTTTGACGATTTGATTTGTAAGTCTGTTCGGGTGCCTACGTAGGGCACCAGTCACGGCCCACGGAGCTGGGTCGTGACAGATTGTTAGTGTAATTTATGAATTTGGAAGAAAGGAAGGCAAGCCATGTTGCTCTCGGTTTGGGGTACGATTTCTCGGTGAATTGGGACTTTAGTTGGGTTGTTTGAAGTATTGTGTAAAATTAGTTAAAGCGTTCTTAAACATTATTCGTATGGTTTTGGAGTAATGCTCGAACGTGTAAACGTCGATCTTGATTGAAATGTAAGTAGTTGAGGTAGTATATTGGAATGTTGAGAAAGTTGTGGAAATTATGTAAAGAGAGTTATTAGTGCTAAAATGTATTTTGAATTGAATATTGACAATGTAGTTTGGTTGTTGGCTTGGTTGTTGTTGAATTTGGCCGAGTGTAAATCTCGGGGTTGGTGTATTTACAGGGGAAATGCTGCCGAAATTTCGTTAGAATTTAATGTTCGCTTGAAAATTGAATGTCTAAAAGTTTGTGGCTAATGTTAGCATATTTGGTGTTATGTAGATTTTGGAGCATCCGAGTTGAGCCTTGACTTAGCTTGCGAGCGGACAAGGTATGTAAGGCGTCATTTTCTCTTTTTGGCATGTCTTAGCGATACTAGGCTAGGACCCGAGCCTTGGGGTAATCCCACTCTTAGAATCCGAGCTTAGATACGTACTTTGTTCGTTCCTTAAGATCTACCCTTGATGGGACCAAAATAAGATTCTTATGTTTTCAAAAGATTGAGTTTCAAAAGTCTTATAAATGATTTTGACTACAAAAGGGTCCCGAACTTTAAACGTCCGTAACTTTTGCATACGAGCTCGGAACGCCCCAAAACATAATATGTAAGTTCATAAGGCATAACTTTCCCCTAATCCTCGTAGTCGGGCTCGGATGGGGGTCGGCACCCGTCCATGGGCCCGCGGCTTTTCTACGCTACCTTTAGGGATTTTTGGGAAAACTTAATATTGCTTCCACTTTGACTTCCGCATATGGGTTTCTTATTTACTTAATGAGTTATGATTATGATTTTATGCATATGAGCAAGCCACGACTCCGCTCGTGCTTATGGTTATTGCCTCGTTCACGGATCCCGGCCGGTTATATTTCGTGCGCGTTATGATATATTCGGTGTGTGATCTTTGTGCAACGGTTCCCCGAGCTCCTCGCTAGAGAGCCGGGTTCCGTTTATATTGGTGTTATGCTGTGTATGGTGTCATGGTTGGCTATGTTGTGTTACGGGGATATGTCGGGTTACGGAGATATGAAACTTTCTGGTGTGATGCGACATGGTATGGCGCCATCGACGGGCGGGCGACTATCGTTCTAAGAGCCTTTGCATGATTTTTAATTTTTGACAAATATTTTGATATTTTGTAAATCATAATTATTTTTAGAATTTGTTATTATGTTTCGTAATCTTTGCTTTACATACCGCACCTATTTCGATCGACCCCGCTTCCTTCGGGGGTTGCGTTTCATGCCGCAGTGCGACGCTCGATTCAGGATCCACCGCCTAGGCCATCTATTCTCTTTTACGGGAGTGCTTTCTTCCGGAGCTCATATATTTGGTATATATTTTTCTTCGATGTATATGTACATTATTATTCGGGGGGTACGACGGGCCCCCGTCCCGTTATATAATTTCGTTATTCCGTTTTAGAGGCTTGTGGATATGTACGTGGGTTGTGGCTATGTCCGTACGTATATGTATATGTGATATGTTACGGGCGGTTCACGCCACGGCGACCCGCCGGCTACTTTGTATATGTGTATATATGGATATGTTGGCCCCGTGTGGCCTTTGTTGGTATTTTACTCGCGTGTGTTAATTTTGGTTAGTAAGAAAAGCGAGGGAAACTCGCCCAAATTTTTTCTAAATATTTGAGCTACTATTTTTGGGCTTTTAGTACGTACGGGTGCCCAGGTCGGGCGCTAGTCACGGCCTACGGGGTTGGGTCGTGACATCATAACCATACTGGGCCCACAAAACACAACATAAGCACATGGTGAAAATTTTTCAAAGAACAACATACTTTCGCGCTTTTTCAAATCAAATAAAATCGTAGTCACAACAAATCTCGTAACATAATGCATAATAATACATCGCTTACATAGCCGATTACAAACCGACATATCACACACACGAAATCGTCCGCAAAGTCTCTAACATGACCCAACATATCACAAGCCTTTAACACTCGACTGGCAAAGATCTTGGAGAAAATGGAGCTCGCCAGCCCCGCTGAGCACCTTCCATTAGAATCTCTTCATCTGTGTACACCTGCGCAGCATGAAACGCGACCCCCCGAAGAAAGGGGGTCGTGGAATATGTGCGAGTATGTAAAGCATAGCATACGGAAAACGAGATCATGACCGAAGTAGGGGTACGAGAAAGTGAGCATAATAATCCGAATACCA
>NW_026721571.1:0-8788 GCF_029784015.1 Lycium ferocissimum | reverse complement strand
GTTTGGAGTGGCGTAAGAAGCCAATAAGGTATGTAAAGCACTTCCTTTCCTTCCTTTGGCATGTCTGCGTGTTAGGCCAAGATGCAAGCTTAGGGGACGACTACTACTCTTAGAAACCCGAGTTCGAATTTGACCCTTTTTATTCAATTGAATTAAGAAATTCATGTTTTGTTTAAATGATCGTTTAAACATCTAATGCTTTGCCCAAATGGAATTAGATGGCCTTGACTCCTTCGTACATGGCTCCATCGGGCCTAATGATCATAATTTGGGTACGCCGCCTCAACTTGACCGAGGTGGGCCCACGCATTCCAAGATTCCTTTATGACGCATTTATTGACATATTTACGCGAAACTTAAAGAAAGCTTTTGGCCATCGTCTTGATTACTAAAAGATAATTTCTTTAACTATTTCATTGAGTTGTATGATATGTTTTGACACGTAAAATAACCGCGGAAGTCCATAACTTTTACCTACTAGTTTCGGTCCTTTGAAATTTTCTTATGCACTTTCAAACGTCGGTAAACATAGTTGGTCCTTGAGTTTGGAAAGGAATTTGGTTATTTACTTGTTACATGCATATGGCTTCTCTTCACTCTTTCCGTGCAAGGTTAATAAATCTATTCACCGAGTCCCGGCGGGTATGTATTCGTGCACGATCTCGTTTTGCATTATTCACCGAGTCCCTCGCTAGAGGGCGGTACGCTATACATGTATATATGATGATATGATGATGTGATTATATGGGAATGGCGGCCGGATGGCATTTGATGATTCTATTCGCGAGTCCCTCACTAGAGGGTCGGGTACGGCATATGCATATGATTACGTGATTACATGATTACTATACATGATGCTTACACGACTTCATTTACCGAGAGTCCCTCCCAGAAAGGCCGTTACGCCATATGTATATAATGATTTAATGATATAATATGGACTGCGTGATATAAGATTCACGGCAAGTTTTTGTTTTCGGATTCTCTACTTATTTTGGTATTGTCCGGCTCGGCTATGGTTATTTATTGTACTCGGTGTTTTACATACTCGGTACATATTTCGTGCTTGACCCCCCCTTTCTTCGGGGCGTTTCATGCCGCGCGGTGCGCATCCATGTTTGAGTGAGCCGCCGACTTAGGGTCCCCGTTCGGTCGAAATTATCTTGAAGAGCTCCCTGTCCTGAGCCCGATTTTGGTACGGTCTTTTGTTACATTTGTGTATATTTGTTCGAGTACGGCGGGGCCCCGTCCGTCATATGACTTTGTTACTTTCGTGTAAGGTCGTAGACATGTTTGTGGGTGTGGCGATATACGCGTACGGCTATATGCACGTATTGTATGTTTGGGCGGTTTATTCACCGCGGTAGCCTTGTCGACTCGCCTATATATGTATATATGGATATGTTGACGTTGTGGCCTTTGTTGGTATTTTCGGTGTGCGGGTTAATTTTGGTTAGTAAGAAAAACGAGAGGAAACTCTGCCCAAATTTTTCTAAATATTCGAGTTACTATTTTTGGCTTTTGATACGTACGGGTGCCCAGTTCGGGCGCTAGTCACGGCCTACGGGGTTGGGTCGTGACATTGTGTTTAACTTCACATATGTGATTCATATGACTTTTCAGATGTTCCAAAAAAATCTCGATGTGTGGGCCCACTCCTCGACTTACAAATAATCCGACGTTCAAAAATACGGGATACAACACTATCAACTTGAGTTTAAATTATGTAGCAACAACATGATTGTCAATTCAATTTTTTTTTTAGAAAGCACGTGTCACGCTCATGCTTTGAAAATGCGGGATATAACAATTACCCTGACTTCTATTCCTTTACTGCTGGCTTTTCGATCTCCCTAGCTTGTCTCAGCAAAGAACCTTACCTGCGGCCCTCGCATTCGTATCCAGGACATTGTAGCGTCGATTGTCTTCGTCTTACACTTATATTTCTCTCCCTTGCTTCCCCCCTTTAGGGGTGTACTTATACTATCGCCCAATTCTACGTTGCCTTAAATCCGTATTTCCAATCTCAATTAAGCGGTACTTTTATCCCGGCATTTTGATCCCCTTGCCGTTCATTTACTCACTTTCTTTCCTTTCCAAGTATCGTTGTATTAACACTTTCCCAGCTTAACTTGTAGTGAAAACAACATCAACTTGCCTTGTAACATTTGTACTCTTCATATATTTTTCCACTTGAATCGCGTTACTCTGTCCGACTAATGCCTTTCATATACCGCCACGTTGATTACCGGAATACATGTATCCACTGATCTAACCATGTACAGGATATCCTGTGCGTACCTATGTACACATATAGTCCCTACTATCTTGCTTACAAGATATCTCCAAACACTATTCCAATTCACCCTAATTCTAGAGCTGCGATGTACCTTTTTTTTTCTCTTTATCGGTCTAATTCGCCCTGTTCTGCGCGACCTTTTAGGGTTTCTGCTCACTCCGCAGACTTTGATTTTCCTTAGACTCACTCTAGCTTCTCATTTACTTCTTGCGTCTGAATTTATAGAACTTTCAGAAAACTTCCCAGGGGGTCACCCATCCTAGAATTTCTCTCGCTTCAGCACGCTTAACTTTGGAACTCCGATGAAATACAATGTTTTAATGCTCGTATAACTACGTCCACCCTACCACATCACCTTTGTCACGTATTTTAGAGTAAGTCGAAGTCCCAACGGATATTCAAAACGTCCTCCTAACACGTTTCCCTCCGAATTAGAAAGATTTCTTAGTCTCCTGACTTCACAATTTCTATTCCAACTCCCTTTAATCCTCAATATTCACGTTTCACCTCTAGACATGACTACTTTTCCGTCTTAGACCTCCAGATCTCAATGGCTAGGAATACACCTCGATCACCGTTACTTACAGATACTCGGTTGGCGGTCCTTGAATTTCTGCCCTCATTTTACCTCGTTCCTCATCCATCCTATACCCGAGTCTTTTACCGTCCCGTCACTTCTGGCACCTGGATCCTTAGCTTCACGTGTCATGGTCTATTACTATACTGTTATCTCACTCTCTTCTTATTTCCTCCTTCCGATTACCCTTTCTTTCCTTACACTCGCTATCATTTCCACTGTTATATAACCCTTATTCCAGGCTTTCCTTACAGAACTTGATAAGTCTCGCTTATTCGTTCTATAACTGACTTTTCCGTTTCACACTTACTTTTATATTCTAGCAACCTAGATCATATCGTAGCTTTAGCCACTTTCTCACTAGGCTTTTCTTATTTTCATAACAAGCCTTATTACGTCCACATTATACCTTGTTCATAATCAATCCTATAATGTAGCACTTCTTAACCCTTTACCTTTTCCGACCAACTTTATCTTTGTCGTTTCACGAGTTGTCTTATCAGTACATTCATGCCCGTTACCATTCTTTTCCCCTGTGCTCTTATCTTAATCGTACTATTACCCCTTTTTAACTATAAGCTCGTCGTAATTCGTCCCTGCTTGTCCATTCGGTCGGCACCTTAAATAACTCTCTATCAAAATTTGCCAGTCTTCTCTAAATCACCTTTTTGTGTCATAAGCCCTTTTCAATTTCTCTGTACCATATCAACATCGACCTTATCATTATTATCCCCAATTCAATAATTAGCTTCTTTCTCGGTGTCGGCCGTACTCGTAGCTTAGTCAATTTTTTTTCATTACTATTGGCACGACCCCGTTTCCAGACATATCACAAACCTAAATCTCATTCTTTCTTTATTTCTGGAAAAATTTCAGCAGAGTTTCCTCTGTAACTGTTACTATCTCAAAACCTGTACACAGGAAATACCAACAATGCCTCACAGGGCCAACATATATATACACATATCATATCATATTACAGCCTCACAGGGCTCCTAACATCATCGACAGTACAAAAATAATGAACATACCTTGTATGCCCAACTCAATCGGCACCTGTCACACTTTCTTGTTTACTTTCCCTTTTTGATCTCAACTTGTATTTCAATCGTACTTTAATATCTTACCCGACATATATCTTTCATACCTTTGCTTACCTGCGTACTTCGTAGCTTCCGATGTCGCTAGTCGCTTTCTTCCGTCGATGCCATTTCTCTGCTGAAGTCAAAGGTCAGTGTCGGAAGTCTCATTTCCTATGACTAGGCTCTACGGCACGATCTAAGATATCAAAGAAGAGTAACCATCCTAGATGCCCCGTAGCCCCCTGTTTATAAATGTGGCGCGCTTGGCACACCATGGGCCGGGGACTCTACCGGACACGACTTTGCGACGACCCTAGGACGAACCGCTCGATACCAATTTGTCACACCCTAATTTTTGTTAGGGCGTGATGGGCACCCGACCCTTATTTAGGTCCGAGCAAACCCGCTGACTCACATAACACTCATAATCACGCTGGCTCTCAAATCATAACACAAATACATAACGGGAGTTTTTTTTTCGAAGAATAATATGCTTTTTACCTTTCTCGAATCAAAGAAAGTCTGTAACATATAGAAACATATAAACTTATAATACAATGCGTAATAACACATCGGCTTACATAGCCGCTTACGTAACCGACATCTTATACCCACGACACTGTCTGCAAAGTCTCTAACATGGTACATGAATCTACATCATAATGCTCGCATTCGGCAACACCGAGAAAAAAAGGAGCTCGCCAATCCCTTACCGGAACAACTTCTACTAATATCTTCAACTAAATGGGTGTACCGCGCGGCATGAAACGCGGCCCGAAGAAAAGGAGGTCGACGGAATATGTACGAGTATGTAAACCATGAAATACAATAAGCGGGATCATGCGAAGTAAAGTACGAAAAATTGTAAAACTTGCCTTCGAAAAGATTTGTCATGCATATCAAAATCATGTAATCATCATGTATACATATAGCGTGTCCCGCCCTACTAATGAGGGACTCGGTGTATAAAATCATCATAAACATACATATAGCGTGTCCCGGCCCTCTGTGAGGGACTAGGTAAGTAAAATCATGTCATCATCATGTATGCATGCATGTACATATATATATATATATACCGTACCCGGCCTACAGTGAGGGACTCGGTGAATAGCGTGTCCCGCCCCCGCTAGCAAAGAGACTCGGTATGCCATCCCCCGCCATCCCCATCCATCACATCATCATATACATACATATATATATATATATATATATATATATATATATATATATATATATATATATATATATATATATAGCGTGTCCGGCCCTACTAGTGAGGGACTCGGTGAATAATGCAAAGGAGTTGCACGAATGCGTGTCACGGCCGGATCTCGGTGAAAGACATATTGAGCTTCGTACGAAGAGGAGTAGTGAGAAACCATATGCACATAAATCATCATAACGGACTCAATGGATAAGCAAGTAGTCGACGATCGAGAGCTAAAACAATAATCATGTTAGGTTCTTTTCAAAAAGAAGATCGTATCAAATCCGTTCTAAATATTTGTCATTAAAACTGCATTAAAATAAATTTAAGGGATCGCAAGCACATATCGAGTCAATCCGAGCCCGCTCGTAAAAGTTACTGGCCTTACCTATCATGGAACCTCATGCGAACATATCAAAGCGATCCGAGCCTTTCGGTGAAAGTTACGGACGTTCGTAGTTTCGGAGTTGTTTAAGAACAAAACTCTTTTGAAAACAAACTCTTATGCAATATTTGAAATCCATTCATGCAAAAAAAACATAAAGACCATAATTTGACTACATTAAGAATATGAATATCAAGAAACATTCATAAACATGCTCGGATCGCAAGTAGAATTACCTCGGGGTACGTGTCATAACTTACTTTTCACTAAGACATGCCAAAGAAAGAAGGGTGAAGCTTACATACCTCGATCGCTTCCTAAGATAATCCAACTCAAGTCTCGACTCTCCAAGGTCTACACAACGTCAATAGATATCGGATATTAGTCATAAACATCGAAGAATCCATTTCCAAGCCATTACTTTTCTCAAATTTGGGCAGCATTTCCCCTATAAATTCATCAACCCCGAGAATTCGACTCGGCCAAATTCGTCAACAACCATACCAACAACACACTAGCAACATCAATAAGCAATTCCAAACGCATCTCAACATTAGTAACTCCTCTCTATATAATTCGACGACATTCATTTATATTCAATTCAACTTCATATATTCAAACTAATATCAACGATCGCATATTCAAATACCAATCCAAACCATTCACACAAGATTCAAGAATGCGCTTTAAATAATCCGCAAAATATTCAAAATACTTCAAACAATGTACTACTCCACCGAAACTATTCCAATTCAACAAGAACATTACCAACACCTTTCTTTCTTCCACATTCATAAATTATGTCAACAATACATGCGTTTACAACTTCATTTTCATAAATTCAAGAAACCATATCAAGATCACATTATCTTTAAATTCAGCCCACACAATTATAACCTTAACTTGAATCATTAACACTTCATTTTACATCATAGAATTCACATCGACGACAACTAAAATACCACGTAAAATTAGTTCATTCCCTAACATCCAAAACAACCCATTTTTCGGCCAACACCACAACACACACATTCCATGATTTTCATCCATTTCTACACATTACAACAACACCCAAACATTCTAAACACAATTAGTTCATCACTCCTATTATATCCCGAATTTTGTGCATTGGGACATTCCGGGCTAACCACGATAAGTTAAGGGCAAGACTACTCCGGGATGCGAGGTTGAGATTTTTGACCTTCGATTTTGTTTTAATGCATAAGTTGTTTATGAATTTTATTGGTATGGAATATTAAGGGAAATTAGGGGCTAGAAGTTGAAATAAAAATTTCATGAAAAGGCCAAAGTGGCCGTGTGTTAGGTGGGACCCACATGTCGGGATTTTATAAAGGACATATGAAGAGATATATGGGTAGTACATGTGATGTTGAGCAAGTCCTAAGAAGGACCCATAAGCTAAAAATGAGTGTTAGCCCTCCAAAAGGACGATTTAAGAAAACGTCTTCGGGTGATCTGACTTCGAGGGGACAAAACGGCATTATGAGTTTGGAATTTGGGAAAACTCCCAGAATGAAAGTTGTAGATAATTTAAATAGCTTTCCAACAATAGGTTGTAGGTTCACAGGCGACATTGGGATAAGAAAATATGGACGTTTTAAGACAGAAAGATCAGTGGGCCAGGCCCAACCCGAGCCCAACCGGGTCAGGCCCATTACCCACACCTTTTTAAATGAAATATCAGCCTTTTATCCTCATATTTCATACCAAAACACCCAGAAAATTCTGGAGAAAAAGAGAGGAGAGCCTAGAGAGAAAAACTAATTTTGACCAAAATCCGCGCCCCCGAATTAGAAGCCCATGAAGAGAAAAGTGTCGTACGTCGTATTGCCTTCAATTTGAGCTAAAAATCAACCAAGAAGAAGAGGGTGGACATGGTGGCTGCACACTTGAGGTAAGATTAAGGTTCCTTTTCATTGTTAACAAGTTTATTCGAGTTTAACGGATTAGAACGGAGGGAATAGTGTGTAGAAATGGTTAAAATTCATGAAACTTTGTATGTTGATGTTGAGCCGTGAGTATGGGCTGTTTTGTGACAAGGAATGAACTAAATTTTATTTAGTATTTTTGGTTGTTGTTGTATGGATTCTATGATGAGAATGATGGTTTAATGATTCAAATTGAAGTTGTAATCGTTTGTAGGTTGTTGGAGAAGGTAATGTGATTTTATCATAATTTCTTGTATTATTGTGGTTAATGTTGTTAATGTGTAGATTGTTGGTGTAGTTTATGAATTTGGAAGAAAGAAATGTGTTGTTGCTATCCCTATGGCAATTGGAAGGTTTCGGGTTTGTGGAATGTTGTCGAATTAGGTAGAAAAGAGTTATTGACGTTAGAATGCATTTTGAATTGATTGTTGATGTTGTTAGTGTGGTTATTGGTATTGTTGTTGAAGCTTTGGCCAAGTTGAATTCTCGGGGTTGTTGAATTTACGGGGGAAATGTTGCCAATTCTGTAGATAAAGTGCTAGCCTAGGTTGAATTCGGAGTGCCTATGGCTAATGCTTGGTATCTAATGATGTTGTTGTAGATTTGGGAAGCGAGACTTAAATTCGAATTAGCTTAGGAAGCGGACAAGGTATGTAAAGCTAACCTTTCTTTCTTTTGGCATGTCCTAATTGTAAGTAGGCTATGATACGAGTCTCGGAGGTAACTCATTCTTAAGATCCGAGCCCGTATACGATTCTTATTCACTTCTTGATGTTGACGTTCTTAATATGGTCAAATTATGGTTCTTAAGTCTTTTGTTGTTATGTCCCGTATCTTTACATTGGGACATTATAAAGCTAAGTGCGACAAGTTACAGGCAAAGCGGTTTTAGGGTTCCCGGTGAGGGTTTTCACCTCCCGATTTTGTTTCTATGCACAAGTTGCCTATAGATTTCATTTGGTATGGAAAGATTATTGGATATTAAGGATTAATTAACCATAAGTGGGTTTATTAAGTGAGATTGGAACAAAAATCACTTCGCCCATTACTTTAAGCAATGTTTGGCCGTGCATAGTAGTGCAATGGTCAGAGGATTCTTGACCAAAATATTTAAGTGGGACACTTGTCCAACACTTGCAATGCATATATAAGGTAAAAATCTGGTTCATTCAACATTTCACAATTCATTCTACACATTACAAGTTAGAGAAATATAGTGATAGAGAGGAAGCTCTCGGCTACCAGCTGGCCAAGTGAGGTGTTTAAAACTGCTCCAAAATCTAGTT
>NW_026721570.1:0-8416 GCF_029784015.1 Lycium ferocissimum | reverse complement strand
TCAATATTACCGTTATTTTCTCCATCAACGCTCATGCACATACTCGAAAATTCGTACCGACGTCCTTCTCTTTGGACGCTCGTGCTCATTTACGTAGACAGGAGACGTGCCGATTCCCGCAGCCATCAATAGTTGCGTGAAGCCCTCCTTTATTCCGAGGTGCTATTCGAGACATCATTTGTGCGTACATGTATTTTGGGGCACGGCGGGGTCCCCGTCCCGGGCCGTATGTTCGGTCCTAGTGCAGGCTCGTAGATACGTATGTGCGGGGTAGTATGGTCCCATCGGCTTATGTAAATGAAAGCCTATGTATATTATTATTATTTTGATAACCCAAAGGCCTACGGTATATATAGTAATATGTTCTATATGAAAGTCGCTTTTATGGTTATAAACGATAAGAGAAATGAATAAAGACAAAGTTAAGCAATAGAATGAGGGTGCTTCGGGTCGTACTGTACTCGTCACGCCCGTAGGTCGGGTCGTGACAAGTGATGCAGAATTAGTGTTAATGATCCTACAACCTTCATCCTTGAATATGGAGATAAAAGAGCGACAATGCGAGATCCCAAATTGGAATATTATAAAGGTGTGAAATTTTCAAGAGAAAGGTCACCATTTGAAGTCTCTGCTGACGTTCTTAGATATCGTGCAAAGCATGTGCGCCGAATGTGGCAGTAATTACGCCGTCGAGTCCTAGTTGCTCACTATTCTCAAGATTTCTATTCATCTGTGAATGTAACAAAAATGCACCATGATCTTAAAATGATGTACCTGTGGGACAATACGAAAAGAGACACAGCACTCAGTGGCCCAATGTCCAAATTGCCGCAAGTAAAGGTAGAACATCGTGGTTGTGCAGATTAATGCAAGCTTATGGAAATTCTCACGGAAATGGGAAGTGATCAATATGGATTTCGTTGGGGACTACCCTGCTCTCAAGGTTAGTATGATTCTCGTATGTGGTGATCGTGGATAGATCGACAAAGGCAGCCATTTTCTCTCAAATGAAACCACGTATTCGGTGAGGATTATGCAAGGTTATATCTTGGCGTATCAGAGGCTTCATGGTATTCCAATATCTATCATTACTGGCGAGAGGAGCACAATTTACGCCCAAGTTCCGGGAAATCCTTCCAAGAGGGTTTAGGCACTCAAGCGAAGCCTTTCCGGAAGACGGCATTCCATCCGCGTAATCGACTCGACAAGCCGAGCTCACTATACGTACCTTGGAAGATATGTTAAGGGCATGTGTTTTAGATTTTGGTGGTAGATGACCACTTACCCTTAATCGAATTTGCCTATAACAACAAGCACTATTCCAAAGATTCAAACGGTCTGCATTTAAGCTCGTACGGAAGAAAGTCAGATCTCCGATCGATGGCTCGACGTCGATACATGGGGCTGATAGGCCCCGACTTAATTCAACAAGCAAGAGAAAAGTCAAGGTAATCCGAGATCGATTGTTGACAGCGCAAAGTCGCCAAAAGTCGATGCGGACAATCGTCGCGAGATCTAGAATTTCAAGTCAAAATGGGTGTTCGAAAGTATCGCCAACGAAAGCGGGCGATAAGATTCGCGTAAAGGGAATGTTGAGTCATGGCGATATATCGACCCTACGTAATCGTCCGTAAGGTGGGTCAAGTAGCATATGAGTTAGACTTGCCTTTCGCAGCTCGAATTAGTCCATCCAAAGATTCCATGTCTCAATGCTCCGCAAATGTCAGATCCTACAAAAGATTGTGCCCGTCAATGATGTTTAAATCACGTAAAAGCCAACTTACGAAGAGGTCCCTATTACATTAGACAAAAATACAATGGTTTAATAAAGAAATAGCTCAAAGAAAGTCTTGTGGCTAAATAACAACCGAGAAGAAATGACTCGGGCTGCAGAGGAGAAGATGAAATCCGCATACCCGCACCTATTTCAACCCCGTAAGAGATACATGATGAAACATCGGACAAAAGTATGTATGCTTTACTTTATGTATACGGGTCGGAAAGCATCAATCTATATTGCTGCTGTGTTGTAGCCGTGAGGCAATGATATTGTGGGCCGTTGATACAGGATGGTATCGCCATATTACAGGGAAACTTCGGCAAGTAAATTTTTCTAGAACCTCGACGACTTAACATTCGAGGACGAATGTTCCAAAAGCGGGGAAGAATGTTACACCTCGGAAATTTTCCCTTAGAATATAAGTGAGCAGGTGCTTACGAAGGACATGTCGTATATGAGGTGTATATAAGCAAGAGTACAAATTGATAGTCCTAATTAAGATCCCAAAGGCATCCGAGTTAAGGCAAGAAAGTGGTTAAGGAAACTCCAGCCAGGGTTAGTGTATTGGACGCAACTAGAGTATTGAGTTGATGACGCCTTAAGAATGTTCGGGAGGAGAGTTATGACGTCCCCGAGATTCATAATGAAATGATAAACAAGTGCGTAAGAAGGCTCTATAAGGATTGGAGATCAAAAACGAAACGACGGGAACTACCCGTGAACCGTGAGTTCCACGACCATGTTCCACCTGACAAGACAATGTCTCCACGACCCGTGGATGTGTCCGCGGAATAGCCAGAAAGTGTGGCCGGCTGGTCGTGAACCACGACCCCGCTCCGATCGCCAACAAAGGGTTCCACCTGACCGTGAAGATGTCCGTGGAAGTCCCAATTTCTACTGAACCTCTCCATGTCTTTAAATGTTAAGTCCACTTCATTTTATTCATTCTCAACCACGACTTCAACCTCTCCACACCTGAAACTTCCAACATTTCATCCACAAGAAAACTAAGGAGATCAAGGATCAATAACAAGATTTGATGAGAATCAAGCTTAAGAAACTCCATTAAGGCTACCAAAGTCAAGGAATCTCAAGAGAGAAGAAATAGGCTTTTGTGCTAGAGGGTATTATCATTCAAGGTTTATTCCTCTATCATTCAAGGTAAGTTTCATGAACTTTGGATGTTGATTGAAGTATTATTAAGATGAAACACTTAGATTATGAAAGAGTATGAAAAATGGGTCATAAATGGGTAGATTATGCCATTGTTGAATAGTAGTTGAGGAGAATCATGAAAATGGTTATGTTGAGATTTCATGAATGTGTTATGAATGATATTTAGAATGGAATAAGTATTATAAGTGAACAAATGTGACAATGAACCGTAGTCATGAATATGGAGAATTTAGGTGAAATTATGAAAATGCGAATCATGGGAGTGAATGACGATTGTTGTTAGCGATATTGTGATGGTGGTTGCGGTGTTGGAAGTTGATATGGAATACGCGCGGAACGTAGTATAAACAAAGGAAACGCTGCCCAATTTTCTTTAGCCTTAAGAGGCACGGTTTTATAATTGCCTAGCTAACGACGCTACGAACTCTCAAGGTAAAGACGAAGACATCAAAGGAGGACGACCAAGCCATAAAGTAGTTAACGACAAAAGGTATGCGAGGCATTACCCTTCCTTCTAAGGCATGAATCGATGTATAATTTCTTCTTTCATGAATTTCCTACGTTTCTAGAGATGAAAGTCTAAGTTCATGAATAACGAGACGGACAAGAAATACGCTATGAATGCGATAACGACTCTAGAGACCAAGATATGATGTTGTTGGAAATCAATAATGATGATCACGATCCATTGCATTCCTTCTTATGGCTGCATCACCTTAAAATTGTAAATCCCTCCAAGGTGAGATATGATGCTTATGTCATTCCATAACATGACCGGGGGGTTACGACCTTACGTCACCCCGACATAAACATAGCCGCTCTTAAGCTTAATGTACGTATATGTATATGTAACTAAGGACGCTAAATTATGGTAAAATCGTGATAGGCCATGATATGTTCATGAAATGAATATTAATGATGACAAGTATATGAGAACGGCGGGCTGCTATGATTCCACCGCGCCTAATTGGCCGGACATGTCACCGCTACAGCGGGCTGCTATGATTCCACCGCGCCTAATTGGCCGGACATGTCACCGCTACGGCGGGCTGCTATGATTTGTCACACCCCGACTTTACTAGGGTGTGATGGGCACCCGACCCCGTAACTAGGGTGTGTGGCCAATTTACATTATTGATTGTGTTATGGACCTGTGAGGCATATTTATTATGGGTGGTTGTGACAGGGTGATATTGCCATATTACAAGGGAGACTCGCTAAATTTTTCTAGAATCCCCTACGACTTAACATTCGAGGACGAATGTTCCAAAAGGGGGAAGAATGTTACACCTTGGAAAATTTCCCTTGGCGTACAAGCGA
This sequence comes from Lycium ferocissimum, assembly GCF_029784015.1. Classification (NCBI taxonomy): domain Eukaryota; kingdom Viridiplantae; phylum Streptophyta; class Magnoliopsida; order Solanales; family Solanaceae; genus Lycium; species Lycium ferocissimum. The sequence continues at coordinate 4,140 of NW_026721570.1, read as the reverse complement.
GTAGACTCACGAAGGGCGTGATGAATACGAGGGGTGATAAGCAAGGAAGAGAAATTGGTAGTCCCAATTAAGATTTCCAAAGCATATCCGAGTAAGGAGAAAGTTGTTAAGGGAATCGATGTTACAAGTTAGCGCGTTGGACGAAAACTACGAGTATCGTTAGTGATACCCTAAGGATGTTACGTGAAGAGAGTTATAGTGATCCCTAGATTGCTAATGAAGTGATAAACAAGTTGTTAAAAAGTGTTCCATAAGGATCGAGATCAAACGAAACGACGAGAACAACTCGGGCGAAAGCAAGGATTTCCCCACGACCACTTCCACGGCCCATATAATATTCCACGGACCGTGGAATGGTTCGTGGAATGGGCAGCAAGAGAGAGGTCTGGCTGGTCGTGAACCAAGACCAGTTCCACGACCAACACGGTTCCACGGACCGTGGAACAAATTCGTGGAAGTCCCGATGTACCGAAGTGTTCTAAGTTTATATAAGTGATGCCCACTTCATTTTATTCATTTCCATACACGACTTCCACCCCTCCACACCTCTAGAACCTTCCAAACATTTCATCCACAAGAAAAAACAAGGAGATCAAGGATCGATAACAAGATTTGAGGAGAATCAAGCCTAAGAAACCCCATTAAAGCTATCAAGGTCAAGAAATCTCAAGAAGGAAGAACTAGGGTTTTGCTTAAAGAGGAGTATTAGCAACCAAGGCTTATTCCTAAAACATCTAAGGTAAGATTCATGATGTTTATATGTTGTTTAAGGTATTTGGGAGTCGAAATACTTGGTCATTAAAAGAGAATAGCAAAATGGGTTAGGAATGATGAATAGTGACGTTTTGAGACATAGTTGGAATTGAATCATGAATGTTGGTTGTTGATGATATAAATACGTTATAAATGACTTATAGAACATGAAATAAGTATTGGATACGAAAGAATGCGACGATGGATTTTTAGTCATGATTGTAAATTCGAGGTGAATTATGAAATGCGAATCATATGAATGAATGATGATTGTTGTTAATCATATTGTGATGATTATTATGAATGTTGGGAGTTGATATGGAATATGGCGGAAAGTAGTATAAACAAAGGAAACGCTGCCCGATTTTCTTTAGCCTTAGGAAGTACGTTCTTGTAATTGATATAGCTAATGTTGATACGCATTCCATTGAAGGTAAACGAGAGCATTAAAGGAGAACGAGAGAGCAATAGAGAAGCTAAACGACAGAGGTATGTAAAGCTAATCCTTTTCCTTCCAAGGCATGAATCCATGTATGTATTTCCTCCTCTCCTATAAGATTCCTATCCCCAAGGAAGTTAGGAGTCCTCACTCATAAATAGCTATACGAGATAAGAGATATGCCATGAGCAAGATAACGATAATGATGATAATAAGCTAAAGACTAGAGATGCTATATATGTAATCCAATGGTATTGATCATTTGCCCCCTCATCCCATGTGTGTTCCTTCAAGGCGAGGCGTAATACGTATGAATGTTCCATAACGAAGTCCGGTCCACGACCTTAAGTCACCCCGATATAAATATAGATGTCTTGAGTTCAAACGTATGTGTTAAGGATATGTATAATTATATGCGATGTAAGAATGCCAAAATATGATATGCTCACGATGCGATTATGACACGATTAAAGATGAAAGAATAATATGTTCACGAAATACATGATAGCGACGAACCTACGATAATGTAATACGATGACAAGTATATGAAGTATATGGTGTCTACACAAATATAGGTATTATGACGATATGATGATGCATGTACGATATGAGATATATGTGATGTATATGTACATATGTATGTATCGAGCCCGGAAGGGCCGAGTACGAATGCTACTGTTGTATCGAGCCCACGAGGCCGAGACGTGTACCATTAAGCCCATCGAGCCCAAGAGGCCGAGTACGTATGCCAATGGTCCCATCGAGCCCAAGAGGGGCCGAGTACGTATACCAAAGATGCCATCGAGCCGAGAGGGCCGAGTACGTATGCTAGCGATCCTATCGAGCCCAAAAAAGGGGGGCCGAGTACGAATGATGCCAACCTATATGAATACGAGTATGCCACATGTATGATACCGTTATGAATACGACTATGCTATATGCATGATGCTTATATGAGCACGATTATGCTTCACGTATGATAACTATATGAACATGATTGTATTACCTCGTATGATTATACCTTATGCATCACATCCATGTGAGTACGAACGAGATAAGTATATGATATTTTACGAGTACGCTTATGTTATGTATATGACAAGCATTAGAGTACGGATGTATTAACACCATGTAAGTGCCGAGTAAGGGCCATGTATATGCAAAGTACGTGATACGAGCATGAGTATGACAAGGGAATAGATATGAAAGGTAAGTAAGTAAAAGATATGAATGCATGTATACGAGCACGAAATAGAATATGGAACGTCCCTACGGAAAGTAGGTAAGTATTATGAAGAGAATGTAATTGTTTCCCCGCTTATGTTACCTCATATATACCGTTATGTTTCCATCATTACCGCTCATGCTTACATACTCGCACAATATTCGTACCGACGTCCTTCTCTTTGGACGCCGTGCTCATGCCCTGTTGTGCAGACAGGGAGACGGTGCCGATTCCCGAGTCATCACGGAGGTCTAAGCCCTCCTTTATTCCGGAGGTGCTATTCGAGACATCATTTTGTGTACATGTATTTTTGGGCACGGCGGGGTCCCGTCCCGTATGTTCGGTCCTAGAGAGGCTCGTAGATACGTACGTGTGGGTAGTATGGTCCCATCGTCATTATGTAAATGAAAGCCTATGTATATTATTATTATTTTGATAACCCAAAGGGCCTACGGTATATATATAGTAATATGTTCTATATGAAAGTCGCTTATGGTTATAAACGATAAGAGAAATGAATAAAGACAAAGTTACAATAGAATGAGGGTGCGTGCGGTCACTGGTACTGCCACGCCCGTAGTCGGGTCGTGACAGTGATGCAGGAATTAGTGTTAATGATCCTACAGCTTCATCCTTGAATATGGAGATAAAAGAGCGACAATGCGAGGATCCCAAATTGGAATATTATAAAGGTGTGAAATTTTCAAGAGAAAGGTCACCATTTGAAGTCTCGGCTGATGGGGTTCTTAGATATCGTGGCAAGCATGTGGCCGAATGTGCGAATTACTGTCGTAGTCCTAGAAGAAGCTCACTATTCTCAGATTTATTCATCCAGAACAACAAAAATGCACCATGATCTTAAAATGACGATCGGGACAACATGAAAAGAGACATAGCAGACCAGTGGCCCAATGTCCAAATCACAAAGAAGTAAAGGTAGAACATCGAAGCCGGGATACCGCAAGCGATGGAAATTCCTATATACGGAAATGGAAAGTGATCAATATGGATTTCGGGCTGGGACTACCTCGTTCCCAAGCTTAGTATGATTCTCAGATGGGTGATCGTGGATAGATCGACAAAGGCAGCCTCATTTTCTCCCGCCGTAAACTACGTATTCTACGTGAGGATTACGCAAGGTTATATCTTAAGTATTGCAGAGGCTTCATGGTATTCCAATATCTATCATTACGTGACGAGGAGCACAATTACAGCCCAAGTTCGGAAATCCTTCCAAGAGGGTTTAGGCACTCAAGGAAGCCAAGACGCATTCCATCCGATCGACGGGACAAGCCGAGCTCACTATACGTACCTTGGAAGATATGTTAAGGGCATGTGTTTTAGATTTTCAAAGTGGTAGTCAGATGACCACTACCCTCTTAATCGAATTTGCCTATAACAACAGCTACCATTCCGTATTCAAATGGCTCCGTATTTAAGCTCGTATGGAAGAAAGTGTAGATCTCCGATTGGATGGTTTGACGTCTGAGAAGTACAAGGATATAGGCCCCGACTTAATTCAACAAGCAAGAGAAAAGTCAAGGTAATCCGAGATTGGATTGGAGCGCGCAAAGTCGCCAAAAGTCGTATGCGGACAATCGCCGCGAGATCTAGAATTTCAAGTCAACGATTGGGTGTTCTTGAAAGTATCGCCAACGAAAGGCGATAAGATTTGGCAGAAGGGAATGTTGAGTCCGCGATATACTCCACCGTCAATCGTCCG
>NW_026721569.1:0-8665 GCF_029784015.1 Lycium ferocissimum | reverse complement strand
GTGTTTTTCCAAAAATTAATAGATCTGTTCAGCAATACAGAATCCGTTTTTCTACTATTAGAGAAGCTACACATTTCTATTTCTTCCAAGAAGCATAAGCAGAAAATTTTCAAGATAAATATATTCTTACCAAAATTTATATTTACCAAATTATTTCTCATTGATTTAACCTGAATGAATACTTAATGTCTTTCATGAAAGAATATTTGAAATTACCTCTCCATATAAATGTTATTAAATGTAAAATAAACCTGACAACCTCTCCATTTAAATATTATTAATTGTAAAATGAAACCTAATATTCTCTTTTCTTAATTTAACCCTCAAATATCTTTTAAAAAGAATGGCCAAACACAATTTATTCATCAAATGCAAAAAAATACTTTTTAAATGAATTTGCTAAATACAAATTGCTTCTTTCAAAAGTCTATTTGTGATAAAAGCGCTTCTCAAGATAAGTACTACTTAGTAATTTTTATAAGCTTGGCCAAGTTAACAGGGCTTTTTAAGTTAAACAACCAAACCCATATATACATATTTGTTTGACGAAACAAAAGTTAAGAGGTGGATGCGTTGAGTGCATGCATAACTTATACGTTCAACTTTTATACATATTGTATATGAAAAATCATAAAATTTCGAAAACAAAATTGAATCCATTATTCAAAAGTATTAGAATAAGTTCAAAGCTTATAGTACCTTAAACTTCGTTGTGAAATGAGCTTGAAACAGGAAGTTGGATGTTTATGGCCGGTGACGTTGATGTTGACAGAGGAGCTAGTGGTGGCTCATGTGCATCGGCAATATTGATGCGGCTTGTCCGACACCGGCCTATCAGAGTGTGCAAGCACCACCATACTACGATTACAATAACAGATACTAAGGCAAGTTTGAGAGCTATATTAATATTAATGTGGATGTTTAAGTCCATGATATAACTTAAAAGTTTAGTGATGCTGAAACTCTGATGGGTTAGGCGTTTTATAGGATTGAGCAGCTTAAAGTTTAGTGGATATTTCTTTCTTCTTTTTACTCGGATTTATGAAATGTGATGATAGTTTTCTATTTACAAAACATAACATTATAAATCCGATACAAAACATACTTTAAATTTATTTTTTTAAAATTATTTTTATTTAAAAAATTATTTTTTGGAAAAATTATTTTTTCGCTCAAAAATTTATGTATGAAAGTTGTGAAATGTGTATATCTTATCCAAGGCTTAAAAAGTTCGTCAAAATTTAGCGTATTTAAATATGTATATCATTCAGGTTTAAAAATGTATCAAAATTGTGTGTGTAAAAACTTGGCATTTAAATTTGTATCGAGCCATAAATTTTGCTCACATTTTCATGTATAAAGTTCATGTTAGATTTTTGTAAAATTAATACAACTACAACAACATTGTATACAACTGGCTGATACTACATTCAAGACTTAAAATAATCGCTTTCAAGGTTTTGTGAATGAAATGTTTATATCTTGCTCAAGGCTTAAAAAGTTCATTAAATTTTGTGTAAAAAAACATATGAAATGTGATATCTCGATCAAGACTTAAACATTACGCTCAAAATTTTATGTATTAGAATAATATGAAGCGTGATATATCTCGCCTAAGACTTTAATTTCATTCACATTTTTCATATATAAGCTATATTAGGTTTACTTAAAATTAATACAACTACAACAATTATGCATAACCTTCATACAATATTCAAGGCTTAAAGTTTTCCCTCACACATACACATTTTATACATTTTTCATACGAGAATTTTCATACACAAAAATTTGAGATAATTTTTAAGCGTTTGAGAAAAAAAAAAAAAAAATTAAATTTTTTTAAATTTTTTTTTTTAAAAAAGTGTTTAAAATATTTTTTAAAATAATTATTTTTTGGAAAAAAAATAAAAATCGGAAAATATATGAAAATCAGTCATGTTTCGTAAATTATCGTTATGTTTTGTAAATAATGAAAACTATTTATATATTTTATAATAAAGAGTCTTGAATAGGTACCCTATGTTATTTTCCCTTTGTCAAATTATTCCCGCTGAAGCTAAAATTTAACACAAACTTTTTAAAAAATACTTCAGTAGCAAGACGTAAGAGCATTAAGAAATTCTCTAGTATAAAAAGAGAATGGTGCTTTGAATAGTTTAAAATATTGTTTAGCAGAAAAATGTTGAAGTGCTAGGAATAAAATATCATGATTTAATGGAAGAACATGCCAAGTGTCGTGTGTTAGCGTTGTATGATATTCACTCCGTTCACTTTTACTGTTCAATATTTTAAGAATAGATTTTGAATTTTACTTGTTATTTTTAGCATATCAAGACAAAACATTTGTTTTTTTCCCTTTACTCATCGTATTAATTACTCATTTCAAATCATTTTTCAAATTCAATAAAAATATACACCAGTTAATATGGGTAGATTAGTAAATTATGCACATCATTTATTATTTTTTAAGAGGTATGTAAAGTCAAAAGTAGACAAGTAAAAGTGAATAGAGAGAGTACTTTAAAAACACCACTTAATATGGAATTGAGGGAGTATTGCATAAATATTTCTATTGTTGTTTGATTATTTATTTTGCAAAACACTTAACTATAAATTAATTTGATTATGTCCAATAGAATTTCCGTATAATATGTATGGTAACTATGAATGTCACTTGTGGTTCTTTTGAAAAAAGCTCTATTGGAAGAAAATATTCAATTAATATTACGGCTAAAAATTAAAAGCCCCATAAGATAATTTAATTTATTACAAAACCAAATGTACTAAAGCTAAAGATCGGTCATCGTGGAAAAATTTTACAATGGTAGAAGTGCTATTCTGATATGTCGGGTGAGAGAATTTTTAATTAATATTTTAATGTGGAACCCACCACGTTTTGCTCCCTCTCTCTTTCTTTTGTCACTCAGCCTTACGCATTGAATCTTTAACTTTTTTCACGTTGTTAATTCTTAGTCTAGTCAACAAATCTACTTGTATCTAGAATCAGAAGCAACAACCTCGTTTTCTTTAACATAACATAGCAAAAATTGGAAGAATCACTTCAAACGGGTTTGTGTTATAAAATAATAAAGCAAGAACAAGAATATTTGTAGAGAAGGAGAGAAGAGAGGACATATTTTTTCTCTTGTTGGGGTGTTACACAATGAAGAGAACATCTCTATTTATAGGAGAAAATTAACTTGGTGCCAAAATTTACAACCCTAAAGTTTCTCCTAAAGATAGACATCCATAATTAAATAATATTTATAACACTCCCCCTTGGATGTCTATTTGATAGATAATGTGCCTCGTTAAAACCTTACTAGAAAAAACCACTTGGAAAAATTCTAGTGAAGGAAAAAGAGTATACATTTCTAATAATACGTCATTTGGTTGCCTCATTAAAAACCTTACAAGGAAAAGCCCAGTGGGACAAAAACCTTGAAAGGGAAAAAGAGTACAACGCGTATTAACTCCCCCTGATGAGAACTTCAATCAAAAAATTTGAATCTTCACATTTCAATCTTGTGCACCATATTCTCGAAAGTTGCAGTTGGTAGAGACTTGGTGAATAAATCAGTCATATTATCGCTCGAACAAATCTCTTGCATGTTGATATCACCATTCTTCTGGAGATCGTGTGTGAAGAACAACTTGGTGAGTTATGCCTTGTCCTTTTATGAATCCACTCTTTAGTTGGGCTATGTATGATGCTGCATCTTCAGTCTTTGAATAGAGTTGTATTGTTGAAATCACTCCAAGTGCATTCCCGACTTGCTTTATAAATAAATGTTATCTTTATATGATTTGGTCATATGGAGAACAACATCGTATGACTATAATCCCTCGTATAAGAAAATATATAAATGCATTAATTGCATAAAGATATGGCACTTTAGGACCAAAGAATTCTGCAAGTTTCTCATTTCAACTTCTTTCAACAGAAAATATATTGCTTTTGAGAACTCTTCAAGAGTTTCAATAATATTCAAGTCATCAACTTGCTCCAACAATATGACGATTTTGATTTTCACAAAGTCATAAGGATAAATAGAGTCATTTGTGCCCTTAGTCAGTAAATATTCATTAAGGTGATAAAATCGCGTTCACCTTGCCTAACTTAATTCATATAAGAATTATGAACAAATTTCTACAACTTGTATATGCTTCAGGCATTTAAAATTCTTCAGGAATTTTCATATAATTTTGTCAAGTAATTCATCTAGGTCATGACAAAATCTATTTTTTTTATTTAAATATGTGACATCTTCTAGTGTGCGGACGACGGAGTCCAATAAGCTTTACGCTTATCAAGATGTGTCATTTCACTTGATAATAATTTCTACGTTAGCATGCTTTAATAGACGTAGCATTTAGATCCTCAAATTTAGATCCACACAATCTTTTACAATATTGCGCTATATTGAACCAAAGATATCGTCGACGATATATCATTTGTATCGGTTCTCAATATGACATAACTTATTGAGATCTCATCACTTCCATTATTTTTAGGTACCTAAATCTCTCATGAGGTTTCATGAAGTGTTATGTCGTAGGCTCTTCAAGAGCACATTGCCTCCTTATAATGATCATTAATCATTTGCTCATTTTGCTTTCTTTTCAATGATTATTGCGTTTGGAACCGATTAGTCTATCACGCTTCATGTATGCTGTAGACTCTGTCCTTCAGGGACATGAATTTAATAGGAGCATTTTGTGAAATTAGAAATTAACTTTGGGTCAGCAAATGCACTAGCATTTGAGTTGAATTATCTTTTGAATGAAGATCATACTAATAATAATTCATAACATATTCCTCAGCTGCTTATTCTCTCCCCCTTATGTTAGAAAAACTAACATATATCCCATCTTCTTTGGGGGAATCCATCTTTGTGCATCATGGTAGATTAATTAATCATATACCACACATAAAAAATTATTAGATGGAAATATTTGGTTCCTAACCCTGAACCAATTGTGAGGGGAGAATTTATCATAATTTATTGGTCTGAAGCATATAAGTGTTGTTGTATGCAATATATCATATTTCAGATCAACACATGAAGCTTTGTTCTCATAAACAATGGTTTAGCTATTTATAGATGCATTTAACGTCAAACCAAATTGGATATAAACCAACATTAACAAGATGAATTATCTTGATTACATAATCTAAAAATTGTGCTCTCAACTCAATTATTTTGAGTAAGTAATTTTGCATATGTCAAGCGCGGGTTGACAATAAACACACATGTGACCGTCTTATCGATGCATCTATTTAAGACATCACATAACGGGTGAACGGGCCCATATTCACCTTTTATATTTTTTTTTTCCCAGAATTTAGGGAATTCAATCCAACATTAGCCAGTATAATCAACTTATCATGAGAACAAGCAACAAAGATAAATTCTTGAAGAATCTTCTAATTCTTCAATATATGTCAAATACTCAATCATCTTTGAATCGGGATGGCCGAACCGCTCATGCCGACTAATAAAATTATTTAAACTAGTAAACTTCAAGTTTACCATGGCATGTGCTATTTGTTTTAGTAAACTTCTAGTTTACTATGACATGAATTATTTTTTGTACCAATAAACTTCTGGTTTACCGTAACATGTGATTTCATCATGGTTATATTGTAGTATACGTTGGAAAATAAGGCGTGTAACCTTTCACATAGATATTTATTACCCACCATGATTTTGTAGATATTTGATCATCCCATCATTAATAGCTACAATATGATAGTCATTTACTTTAGTAAACTTCGGGTTTACTACTTGTATTTCGATCATAACAACTTTGGAGATAGGATGAATGCCATAATAATAAATAAACTCTTCAGGAGCTTTCAATTTATTTTTCATAATTAGATATTTTGGACACTCGGTGTCATGATTCTTGTATATAAACAATTAGGTTCTTCGGACCTTGATTATTACTTTTGTACTATAAAATATTGCTTAGACACTTTATGCAGTGTCTAGAAAAAATATTTGATTAGATATTTATGATGTCATGAAAGAAAACGGTAAGCAAGTGGACATTTAGAAATAATAAATTCATAATTGAATTTTAATCTGAACTTACTTTGAGAGTTATCCATATCTTCAAATGAAATGACGTACGCAAAGTAAAATAAATACACAACGTAAAATAAATACACATTAAATATTAGTACTATTAGAAAGTACAAAATAAAAACTAAGTAATATAACAAACCAATGGTTATATTCTGATGAGAACCAATACAGACATGTGATATCAAATGGACTAATGAATATAGTACAGTTTACACGCACACATGCAAAACATTCTTTGTCAAAGGATATACACCATAAACACATAGTGATAGCCATAAAATAAAAATGCACAGAGACTATAAAACTTATAAAGAAATGGTTTAAGATATATCTCACACCTTTCCTCCCATAATTTCGTAATGGTCTAATTAACAAAGTGATGGACACTTCCACGTCATATACTTAAAGTTTCAAGTCCTTGTTTTCATTAAATAGAATTACATCCATCTTGATAAATTTTCATCAATATGATAAAAAAATAATGACTAATTAATAAATCCTACTAGGATACAATAATTCACTTTTCTAATTTTAAAAGATTTGCATACATGTAGTACTTTTTAAAGAGAATCCTTTTATGATGTATCGAAGACTTAATATAATAATATTAATTTAATGAAATTGGGTAGTGACCCATATCTCCTTACACAGAACAAAGGACGAAAACACATAAATTATTATGGTTCTTATTAATGTATCTAGTGCCTATGTGATTCAATCCAAAACAACAGTACGTACTACTCGTGGTTTACACGTACCTTAATATTCGACAAACAAATAATAGCTGTGCACTTGGTTTTGACATATTATTAAGAATATTCACTACATGACACCAAGTACTTCCTCGAGGGAAAAATATATAAATTGTTATTTCCTTCAGGAAAATTAAAAACATACAGTAGAAAACATTCAACAAGATCTGCCATCTTTTGCCTTAAAATAAAATTGACCAAGATGTTTCTACGTACGACAAATACGTGCAACAATGACTTTATACCACAAAATAACATTTATATTCTTTGTTATTTTATCTCTTCAGGAGGTGTTGTGGTATTTCTTCATTCACTTCGGGGAATGAACCTGGTCACTTAGATGCGCTTTATACAGGATTTTTCAATAGCTCCTTTTTTTTTTCCCAACTACAAGAAGATATTGCTTCAAATTATTTCTCGTATATCTCACAACTTCTTTCTGCTGCTTCAAGAGAAAATTTCAAAGTTTTACTTCTTAAGGAGTAATTCAAAGTTTAACCACTCGAGAGTAAAGTTAGAAGTTCTACCAACTTCGGGGATAAATTTAAGAGTTCACTACTACAGGAGAAAATTTCAAAGTCTTACTACTTCGGGAGTAAACTTCAGATTTACTACTCCAAGTGTAAATTTTAGAGTCTTACTACTTCGGGAGTAAACTTCAGATTTACTACGAGTAAGGAAATTCGAATATTTCTTCTCAATTATTCTACCTCTTCTAGGAGGTGAGGCATGATATCTCACAACCAAGTACATGTTCGTATTTATAGGCTTTACAAATATTGTCACATTCACTTCTAGGAATGGATCTCTATTTGTTACCATCAAAAGTTCTATTCTTCATGAACAAATCAAGGCATATATATATATAACCATATAAAATTTTCACTAGACACATCTTTAAGATATTGCTACTTCGGGGAGCAAATCAAGGCATAAATACAAATATTTCTCTAACATATCTTTTTATAATCATAATAATCCTATGAAAATATCACCACTTCCCAAAGGGTCATAAACATATATATAAGATTATTATGTAAAAGATAAAAGGAATTTTAGATAATTCAAATAGTACATATACGAGGCCTTGCAAACTAATTAACTTTATATGACTGTAATTAAATATCCACTAAAAATAATGGATACAAATATTCAAGGCCTTTATGCGATAGTCTTTATGGAAAATATTGTTGTTCCTTTACATATAGTACGTACAAATGTCCACACCATTGTTAGGAAATATGGCAATAGATTTACCAGAGAGAAAATTACCTGGTAACGTAAGGGTGAGAAAATAAGACTATAAAGTCAAAGCTCAAATCTTGCCTCAAATTAATAGCCTTTGTGGTAACCGAACAATAGCATATTCCAACCAAAAAAAATAACTCATCAATTTTGAATTTTAGATTAAGAGTGGTAGAGTCTCGTGCTGATAACGTGTTATAAAATAATAAAGCAAGAACAAGAATATTTGTAGAGAAGGAGAGAAGAGAGCAATTCTTTTTCTCTTGTTAGGGATTCAATACAATGAAGAGATCATCTCTATTTATAGGAGAAAGTTAACTTGGGCCAAAGTCACAAACCCTAAAGTTTCTCCTAAAGATAGACATCCATAATTAAATAATATTTATAACAGTTTGACTTTTTTAGGCTTAAAAGATTGATATGTATAAGAAAATATTTCACAAGAATGTGCTACAAAGCTTCATCGATAATATTATTCTAAGAATGCCCCAAAAGTCAAGGGTCTAAAAGTCATTATAAATGTGTGCCCCGAATACCCGGTATTCATACTCCTACTTTAGTAACACGTTGTACTTG
>NW_026721568.1:0-8727 GCF_029784015.1 Lycium ferocissimum | reverse complement strand
GGGTGTCGGAGGGGAATTTTTCCCTATTCTGATTTGGGTCATCCGTGGTTCCGAAGGACCCCCTTTATTTTTTTTCGTTTTTGTATTCGAGAAATAGTAGCTTTCGTATTTTCGATTTATATTTCGTACTATGTTAGCGCTCTTGTACCCTTTGACCAGATTTTGGGGATGTCGTGACATTTCTAGTGATAATAAGTATTTAAGACTTGATAACTTCTTCTTCCTTAATTTTTCGATTATTTAACTTGTTATTGGGAATGTGGTTCGCCTACTCGGAGGGATAGTGTAGGTGCCACCACGACTCGCGAATTGGGTTGTGATGGGATAAATTAGTCCCGGGATTATAATTCCGGGATCATTTCGACTATCTATCAAACGACCCCTTAGTGCTTAACAAACAAAGCGACATCGTGTTTCTTATGTAAATTACCTTGTAATAATTCTCTACCGAATATTTAGAGCAAAGTGCTTCTATAGCTAGCATCCATTCCTTTGGTAGTGGCAAAGAAAGTATTTGAGCTGTACATTTGGTTTTGTGCAGATGGAAAAGGAAAACAAAAAACGTGGGTCCCACAAATGAGTCAATTTGGAATTGAAGAAGAAATTTAACAATAGAAAAAAACAAAGGCGTCAGTGACATGGCAGATACTCCTTCCGTTCCATAATAAGTGTCATCTTAACTAAAAACACGTATATTAAAAAACTAATGATGAAATGTGAAATTTACCAAATTACCCTTGTGTAAAAAAATACATATACCAACATTTGACTACTAAAATAGGTTCTCCTTTTATCAATTTTGTCGGTTCTGATTTAAATAAATATATCACGTACATTGCCAGTACATATTCCCACTATTCGTACCAACATTTGACTACTAAAATAAACTAGCTTTTGAATAAGAGACATTCAAATGGGACACTGCATTTTTCAAAGACTTTTTAAGCCAAAACAAAAAAGTGGGTCCCATAAATGAATCAATTTGGAATTGAAGAATAGAGGAAGAGGAAGAAATTTAACAAAAATTACCTTCCGAAATTAGTGGTGCAAGTTGAAAAAATTTAAATTTTATGGTCTTAAACTAAAGATATGTATATTATATACCAAAATGTCTTTTAATTTTGTGGCCTTGAACATGCCACGTGGATTGCTGGAATTATATCGTTATTAAATTAGGAAAGAAAAATCTTTTTTCAAACAGATCAAAAAGAACACTAAGACAAACAAATTGAAACTGAGGTAGTATGTGCAATCTATTTTTACTAAATTATTTTTATTTACTTTTTTAACTATTTAGTGCTATTATTGGAAAATAAGTATTACTCTTAATCAATCACTTTCGATAATAACAGGTGTTGTTAATAAAGTGACTACAACCTTAACACCAAAAATAGATCTTTCCACATGAATCATATAAACATCAAAGTCAAAATCTGAAACTTGGTATTAAAAAATGCAAAATAATGTCTTGCAGAGTGAACTTGGTACTAAAAAATGGAAAACAATGTCTTGCAGAGTAAACTTGGTCCTTAAAAATGCAAAATAATGGTTTGCAGAGTAAACTTGGTATTAAAAAAATCCTATACAACTCCTTTATCATCTGAGTGCGTAACATTCCAGCAAAATTAAAACCACTTTGACCTTTTGAATGCTATGATAAATGACTGTAACCTTCTAGCTTTGCCAGCAATATGAAGAACTAAATAATGCTAGCGATCTGGGGAAAAAGAATTAGACAATCAGGAGAAAATTCAATATTTCGATGCAGTTATTTTCCAGCATCAATGTTTCTGATAGCTATGTACATGTTCGTCTCCTATGATAACTCTGATTCTAATTCTCTATTATTCACACAACTCCAATTCTGAGATAACAAAAATTACACTTCTAGTACTTTTTTTTGGTTGTTCCCTTAACACTGGAGTTGCTCTGGACTACTTAAACCACCTGCTAGATTCACCAATTTCAGTAATGTTGTTTTACTACCATTTTCCTACATATACCAAGTTAAATGTGGAGGTTCAATTCAGGACAGAAGGATTAAAAGTGTATTGCTAAAGTTAGAACACAATTGTTACTTTTTCGATAAGAAAATGTTTGGATGCAGAAGTGTTAAACTGAGTCGTCCCACATTAAGTTTTTAAAGTTACATAATGTGTAAGAAGACTTCTAGTTTTTCCCAGACTAAAATTATTTTGCAAGTGAAAATCACACTCGAGAGTAGGTTCTTTCGGATAAGATTAAGTTGAGAACTATGCTATATTTTGGCAACTATAGGTGATGGATGCTCAAATATCACAACAAAGCCAAATGAATTTTATATACATATCCTTATTAAAGACTCCGATTAACCTATTTGAACAAAGGAAGTAGCAACTGAAGTATGCATCTGCTTAAAAAGAAAACATGATATTTCCAAATGAATATGATAATTAATTACTGAGGAGAAATCTTAGTCCTTCATTCTCACTGAAAACGTGAGTAAACTAATTAAAGAAACAAAATAATTAATTTTATCGAACCGTTTTAGAGACAAATTAAATTGTAAAACGAAGATGCTCGTGTGGGTAATGCAGTTCTATCGGCCATAAGGAAATTTGAGCATGGTTATCCATTACTTTTCAGGGCATCAAATCTAAGCTGTTACATTATTCACTTTGATAGGAAAAGCCTGTGGAATATCATGGATTTTCATTTTTCTGTGACTCAATTAGGCAGAGCACTTCGAAATCTTTTCAAAATGGCAGACTAATTTCTGGCATCCATAACTTAAATAGTGTTTACTATTGCATCGTATTTTCCGCCAATTTGTAGTATTATCTCTTCATTTTACACTTTATTAATTTCATGTACAAATTCTTGATTTGTGAGTATTTTAAGGTAAGAATTCAATTCAGATAGAAAAATTCCAGGAACTGATTTGAGTATTGGAAAATTAAACTTGTTCATTTAACTCACCATGGTTATGCATGGCTCAACACAAGGGGAGATAAGATGGAGAATCAATTGGCAGAACTCATGGTTGATATGTACATCACTCATTCATGAGCACACACAAATAGGGAAAATTATTGGTTTTAGAAGCAAACTTTGTAGCTAATAGAGGAGAGAATTACATTTAAAAAAGAGAGAGAGAGAGAGAGAGAGAGAGAGAGAGAGCACAATTTCACTACCATCTAGAAAAGAAACAAGTCATAGAAATGTGATAATCTTTTGGTATGTACCTATTTTTAAGCGGCAATCCTGGTTTTGCGGGGAAAAGACGTAGAGTTCTGAGAGGCTGGCCACTCTACTTGTTATTGCGAACATTCTCAAAAACCGTTTTAGAAATGTGACCTACAAGAGGGCTACTACTTCATTAGTCATAGAGTCACGATGTTCACTACTTCTCCCAATGCAATGTTCATTGGTTCATCATTATTTTCCCTCATTTGTAACAGTTGCCTTACCGTTAGGTTTGTCTTTATACAACAAACAAAATCCAAATTCCTTCCATGCTCCAGAGAAAGATAACATAATGCGCCCATAGTCATAACACAATGCGCCCAGTCATTTGGTGTTTTTCCATTTGCCTTAGACATATCCTATAAGCCAGCAAAAGGTACCAAGAAAAAATGAATCATATTGAAAGAACATTCTGAATGGTTGGACAAGGTTAGTTTCTGGGTTATTGACGACACTCCATCATCATATAAGGGAAATAATTGACCGTGGTTCAATTAATGCACGGAGTAACATACAAAGAAATCCCAAGAGGTTATCGGTACATATCAATTTTCGGGCAAATTTGCGATACACTTCTATAAATTCCCCAATGGTGGAACCAACTTGGGATCTCAAATGGTTGATCTCAAATGGTAAATTCTCCCCGTGGCTGTAAACACTCTTAGTGACAAGGACTACGGAAAGGAGATGTCATGCTACAATGATGAGATATATACTTTGAAACAACGAATTACGAATCCAATCATTGCTCCAATCGCATATATTGCATCTAATTGTGTGGAATTTACGCAACTCTTTAAGCCTCACTTGCAATGTGATAAGTTCAAGGATCAAAGAGCACCAAGTTGGAGAATGTCTTGAGGCAAATGTAAAATTATTTCCCACGAGATTCAACTTTTTTCAAAGAGGATAAGGATCCAATGTCCTCTCGGAAGTCCTCCATGCTCTTAGATTGCGATGGCATCGAGATCCGGATCTTCCAGTACGAGCGTAATTCATTCACCCAGGAACTCTATGAGCCTCTTTTGATACCGATAAGTTAAACAATCGAAGAGCACCCAGAGATTGGGCTATGCTTCTCGAGGCAAATGCTCAAAATTATTTCCGGCGAAAGATACAACTTTTTCAAAGAGGATAAGGATCCAATGTCTTACGAGCCTCCGTCTTTTAGATTACAATAACTGAGATCCAGTCGTTCCAATGAGTGTAACCCTTCATTCACTTGAGGGAACACAAAGTACCCTCCATCTTCGAGGCCTACTCGTGATTTTGGTTTTGCAAAGCTCAAGAATTGAATCTTGTTCAACCGGACGATGGAAGGCGGCCGTGAAATTCTGAGTGAAGTACGCATCAAGCCGCTCCAAGTTTTCTAAATCCCCTATCTCTTGGCAAGCTTTCAAATTTTGAACAACGAGACACATCTAGTTCCACCAAACTTTGCATCATACCAATAACGCTTGGAAAACTTCAAGGTACGCATATAGCTCAAATCTAGCTTGGTAAAATAGTGGTCTTGAAAAAAAAGATGATGGTAATTCCCTATCCCAGCATTCATCCATCTTAATCTTTAACCCGACTTACTTCTTCCTTGATCTGCGGAATTTCTCTGGTAGGCAACCATATGAGATTCGGATATTCAAGAGATTCCACATTAACACATGGAAACCTCTCAAGGATTTCACAATAACCCAAATCTAACTCAATGAGTTTTCCACAATACCCGAGGAATCGTGAAAACTCTTCAAGATCAATACGACTTCTAAGGTCAATACGGCCCAGCAGACAGAGCAAATGCTCCAAATTTGGCATCCCATGAAATTTCTTTGTTGGCGTCGGGTTCTAGAGCGGTGGAGATCTAGCATCCGTAGACATCAAAATCTGCCGTAATCGAGCACAAAAAGAACGAGACAGGAAAAACAAGGAATGGCAGGTAAAAGAATTACTTACTAAGTTACTATCATAAAAGAATTAGGGTTTAGATTTGGATATCTACCATTCATCATACTATTCCGATTTCGAGCCTTTCTTTTCTTCTTCTCTTTCATTTTGTATATTTGAGGCCATCAAATAACCTTCCTGTTCCTAAAACGTACTATTAAAAAAAAATTTACTCCCTCAAACGAAAAATGAAAACCTCATTTGGACTATCGAGTCAACCATGATTTTGTGTGAAATTAGAATTTTAGTTTATATTCTAATATTTCTTCTTCTTCTTACATATACAATGTACAATTTAACCCAAATCTTACATTTTTAAAATTTATTCTTTAAAATTTAACCCAATTTAATATTTCTTCTTGCTTCTTACTAATACAATGTACAAAACATGTTTTATATCAGAAAATGCCACATGGCGGCGTAGATCTCAACCTGAAGCTCGTCAGGAGAATAAATGATAACAAAGAGAGTAATTAAGACAACATAAGTTTAGATCGGCGCAAAATAAAACATATCAAATTTAGGGGAGTTTTAATATTATGCTTAGATACAAAATAGTGTTCCATTTATCTAAAAATAATTAAAGAAAATCGTAGGCAAAGAAAAAAATATTTATCTCTTTAAAGAAGTGTAATATAGCATGGGGAAAACAAAATGTTAAATTTGGAAGCAATGTCTAAAAGCTTATACATCATTCGAGATTTAGAAAATAGCTGTGAATAATGTACCCCTTATGTTTACCAAGTATTACTTCCATCCCACGACATACAAGCTTAGGATGAGATCAAATCTTGCTAGGAAAATGTTTGAATGAGTTGGCTTCTTACTTAAATCATATTACATCATATATTATACTAAAGGTGTGAAGACTCCCAGAATTCTAAACCGAAAGTTGAATTACGAAAAAGTCCATCAAGAGTGACATTTTTACCCTTAAGCAAAAAAAAAATCTTCTATTTAACCTGTCTTTATTTATATGTATATTAAAGCCGAATATTTATTACTTCAAAACGTTTCATATAATAGTAGCATGATTAAATATTTACAAGCAACAAATCTGTAACTAATAATCACTGAATATGACCTTTCCCTATTCTTATTCATTATTCCACCGGTTCATATATTAACTAAAGCAATTATTCGTGATTCTATTCATATATATTCCCCACTAATGATCCCTAAATGCTCTCATTATGACAAGAAAAATAAGAAAGCTTTATAGCTTCAGAATACCATGGTGAGAAAGCAAGAGATCCATATGCTAAACATACATGAAGGTGCTCTCTTTGCTTCTTTTACATTTGCAGTTAGATTTGGTTTTTCTTTGCTCACGTGTTGTAAGATTGTTTGGTAATTTTGTTGCTGAGAAAGATACTATATAACATAAAATTAATTCCAAGACCATCAATAATAAAAGCGATCGACACTCGTAGTAGGGTTTGCATGAAAATAGGAGGTGAGAGAAGAGAGCGAATATTAAGTCCCCTTTCTTGCAGCTCAAACTTGCTTCCTTGTCTACACGCAAGTGTGTTTTCATCTCAGAGTTATTAATTTCATAGTTGTTCTGTGTGTTTTTTCATGTTCGCTTGACTGTTAGGAATTTTACTTTTTTAATCTTTCTAATTCTAGAAGTTAAATGAGTAAATGTCGACTTTCCCTCCTCTTCCTCTCTTTTCTTTCTTTCTTTCTTTCCTTTCATGCTGTCTCTCTCTTTTTTCTCTCTCTATTCACTATTAGATCCAGGTAACGGTCACTTTTCCGGCCATTGTCACGTTGCGAGTACCGGCGACCGTGTAACGCCGCGACCGTGTAATAGCCGCCACTTTTTACCACAAGACCGAGTAACGCCGGCCACTTTTCCGGCCAAATTTACTTTTTTCTCTCTACCCTTTCTTCTTCTTCTTCTCTTCTTCCCTTTTTTGCTTCCATACATACTTGTTTTCTTACCATTGCTCTCATCGGCAACCTTTTCCGGCATTATTTTCCGGCCAGCCCTCTCTCTCTCTCTCCTTTTTTTTTCCTTTCCTTCCCCCTCTTCTCTTCCACCTTTCGGGTCTTTGTGAACCTTACTGCGGCGGTGAACGATAGCCTCAAACGTTGAACGGTATTTTCGACGGCGACAGTTCGGATCGAAATTTGGAGTTGGTACCTAGAGTTGCCATATCCATTCTTTGTTCATACTTGTAGTTACGTTTCTTGACTTTAGACCTTTGAATAATTTATTAGTTCATACTCGTTTTCGTGGCTTTAGTTATTGATGGTAGACTAGGGTTCGAGTTCTCGTTCGGGGACGGGGGCGGGGTTGAGAGGGAGTAAGTGGGTTAAAAAGGGCGTCTGAAATTTGGAGGAGGTCCGCAGAACGTTGGGAAGTTAACGGGGAAGTCCGTAGAGCTACTTGAATTCTCAGAAGAAAGATTAATGGCCGCATACGAGAGACCAAATGGGTAGGTCCTAAAGCTAAGAGGGCGGTATAAGCTTTGGTTCTGCGGTAAGGTCGAAGTATGGGAATGGGGTAGGCATTTTAGTAGATAATTAAAGATTAAGGAATCGGGTGGTAGAGGTTGGAGAGTCCTTTCGATAGGATGATGTCGATTAAGGTGGTCGGGAAAGGGCTCACTTTGAACATTATTAGTGCATATGCGCCGCAAGCGGGCTTAGGCAAGGAGGAGAAGAGGAGCTTTTAGGAGGATTTAGACTAGTTAGTACAGGGAGCGTCTTGCCTACTGAGAAGCTATTCGTGGGAGGTGATTTCAATGGGCACATCGGGCCTGTTCATGAGAACCGAGTTCGGATTCATGCGGAACGCTCAACTACATAAGCCATCCATCTTGTGGGGAAAGTACAGGAGCGATGTATATGGAGGAGAGAAAAGGGACTTACACATGGTATTCATCGACACAGAAAAGGCTTACGACAAAGATTCCAAGGAGATCTGTGGGGATGCTTGAAGGCTAAAGGTGTACACATGGCGTACATTAGGGTGACAGGACATGTATGGGGGCAAAACCGAGGTAAGGACGATGGAGGAGGAGACTCAAAGCACTTCCCGGATTGTAGTGGGGTTGCATCAAGGATCGCCCCCTTTGTTTGTTTTTATTTCCTCGGTGATGGAGGATTGACGCGGGAAATTCAGGGGAGCGGGCCCTGGGTATGCTTTTCGGAAGACATAGTCTTAATCGACGAGACTCGAGGCAGTTAAGCAGGTCGGAGGGTTTGGGGACAATCGATTCTAAAGGGTTTAACCGAGAGGACCGGCAGAGTACTGGGGTGGAAGTTAAGTGAAGCACCAGAGGCTACGGAAGAGGCTTGGCCCGGGGCCATCCGAAGAAAAGTAGTTTCAAGTATCCGGTCTATTATGGGAAGGCAGGAGATTGACGATGATGTCACACATCGTATCGGGGAGTGGGTGAAATGGAAGCTCGTTTGAGTGCTAGTGATTAAAGAAGGGGCCACCACAACTTAGGGCAAGTTCTAAAAGTAAAGGGTTGACCGACTATGTTGTAGGGGCGAGTGTTGCAATTAAGATCTCTCACATTCAAAAAAAAGGCCGGGGGAAATTTTAGA
>NW_026721567.1:0-8008 GCF_029784015.1 Lycium ferocissimum | reverse complement strand
TGACTTTTTCCAACTTTCATTTTATCACTTTTGATCCCAAATTCTCCTAATTATTCCATACCCACAAATTCATGAACAACTTATGTCTCAAAATAAAATCGAAGGTCAAAAATCCCGACTTTGTATCCCGAAATAGTTTTGTCCTTAACTTATCAGAATTAATCCGGATTGTTCCAATGTTAAAAAAATACGAGATATAACATAACGTGTCCCGGCCCTCTAGTGAGGGACTCGGTGAATAAAGTCATCATATGCCATCCTGGTCATCATCCCCGTGTCATCATATCATCATGTCATCATATCATTATATACATATACATATAACGTGTCCCGGCCCTCTAGTGAGGGACTCGGTGAGCAATGCAGTGGATCTGTGCACGAGAACGTGTCCCGGCCCCGGGACTCGGAAAGATGTAATAACAAGGTATGCACGAGCAGTAGTGAGTAACCATATGCATATAAATCATCTTTTGAGACTCAATAGATAAGTAGACTAATCAACGCTCGAGTATCGTGATAATAGTCATACTCGGTACTTTTGAATATCATTATGAACTATATCAAATAAAGCCTCGGGATCATAACCATGTATCAAATTAATACGAGACGGCTTTATAAAAGTTATGGTCATTAGTCATTATAGAGTTTTTTCGGGAATAGAAACTTTCATGAATCATTTACTATCCGATCATATAGAAAGCTCGAGGGCAGTAGATTGACTATTTTAAGAATTCTAATATCAAGAAGAGAATAAGAATCATAATACATGCTCGGAACTTATGAATAGAATTACCCCAAAACTCATATCGTTTCATACTTATATCTAGGACATGCCAAAAGAAAGAACGGATAGGCTTTACATACCTTTAGCGTTTACTCACAACACAACACAACACGTATACGCTGGCCAATAGTGTCTCAACCTATATTAAGACATCAAAAACTACGATTAAACTACGAGGAGATTCAAAACGTATTCAACGTTAGTAACTCTTTTCTAAATAATTAGATGGTGTTTCCATACATTCAAACCAACCACATACAACCAAACCAACATCAAAAATCATATGTTCAAGTACCAACCCGAGACCTATTCAAACAAGACTCGAGAACACTCCGGACAGCCCGTACAACATTCCAAAACAGCCCAACCAACACACAATACAACATATAATCTTCCAAGCTCAACAAGAACAACAACAACACTTTTCTTTCAAATTCATGAACTATACCAACAACCACACGTTAACAACATCATCCACATAAATGCAAGAACTATATTAACATCATATTAACTACAACAGCACAAACAATTACAACTCCATTTGAACCATTAAACCCTTTATTCTCATCATAAAATTCATGACAACAACAACCAAAATACCAAGTAAAATTAGTTCATCATTCCTACACAAAATAGCCCCTACACGGCCTTAACACCAACATACATAATTCCATGAATCTCATCCATAACTACACATTACAACACACTCAAAAGAAGATTAAACCTTACCTTTAACACTTGACTTCTCAACTTGGCTAGAATTTGTGCCTTGAATTAATAATTGTTCTTGCTACCTAGGATCAATCCCACGTTGCTGCACATCTTCTAAAGAGTTGAAATACTTAAAGAAAATTTATTTTTGATCAACACTTCACAAGCTCAAGCTCGGCCGGCATGGCCGAGAGCTTCTCTCTCTCTAAGTTTCTATGTTTGTTGAAGATGAAAAATGAAGTCCTTAGTCATCCACCTTCTATATATGGGATGTCCATGAGCTGGACACGTGGCCCACCCAAAGTTTGAGCCAATTACACTTGGCCATATCATGGGTGGGGCCCACACGGCCACTAATGGCCAATTTATGAAATAATTAGATCTTAATCCCACTTAATAATCTAATCATGGTTAATTAATCCCTAATCTCCCTTAATATTTCCATACCAATTCAAAATTTATAAGCAACTTGTGCATTAAAATAAAATCGGAGGTTAAAAGTCTCTACCTCATATCCCAAAATAGTCTTGTCCTTAACTTATCGCGATTAGCTTAAAATATCCCAATGTACAAAAATACGGGATATAACATATTAATCCTAGTTCTTCCCTGTGGAGAGCACCCGTATTGTTTGTGCAAAAGAAAGATAGCTCCTTACGAATGTGCATTGACTATCGGTAGCTGAATAAAGTGACGATAAAGAATAAATATCCGCTTCCAAGGATTGATGATTTATTTGACAAATTACAAGGCGCCAAATGGTTTTCAAAAATAGATTTGAGATCCAGGTATCATCAGGTGAGAGTTAAGGACAAAGATATTCCTAAGACGGCCTTCAGAACCAGATGTGGCCATTTCGAGTTCCGGGTAATGTCATTTGGGCTAACTAATGCACCGACAGTATTTATGGATTTGATGATCAATGTGTTCAGGCCCTTCCTAGATTTGTTCGTGATCATGTTCATTGACGATATCCTGATATATTCTAGGTCCGAGGCAGAACATGCGGATCATTTGCGTACCGTTCTCAGAGTTCTTCAAACTCGAGAGTTATTTGCCAAATTTTCTAAGTGTGAATTTTGGTTGAACTCAGTGATCTTTTTGGGGCATATTATTTTACCCGATGGCATTTGGGTAGATACCCAAAAGATTGAGGCCGTGAAGACTTGGCCAAGACCTACAACACCTATGGAGGTTCGTAGTTTTCTGGGCTTAGCAGGTTATTACAGGAGATTTGGAGAGGGCTTTTCTTCTATCTCTGCACCACTCACGAATTTGACCTAGAAATCAACTAAGTTTCAATGGACGGATGCTTGTGAACGTGGTTTCCAAGAGCTGAAGCACAAGTTAAACCTCGGCCCCAGTCCTGACACTTGCAGAAGGACCAGAAGGTTATGTTGTCTACTGTGATGCTTCGAGCATTGGATTAGGTTGTGTATTGATGCAGCATGGTAAGGTGATTGCCTATGCCTCAAGGCAGTTGCGCAAACATGAGAAGAATTATCCAACCCATGATCTTGAGTTAGTTGTGGTGATTCATGCGTTGAAGATGTGGAGACATTATTTGTATGGCGTCCATGTTGATATTTATAAAGATCATAAGAGCCTCCACTATATCTTCAAGCATAAGGAATTAAATTTGCGGCAGAGATGATGGTTAGAGTTATTGAAAGATTATGATGTTAACATCCTATATCATCCCGGGAAAGCAAACGTTGTGGCTGATGCTCTTAGCCGTAGATCTATAGGAATTTTAGGTGATGTTCAACCAGAGAAAAGAGAGTTAGCTCATGAGCTCTAGCAATTAGCTAGCCTAGGATTTCGGGTAGTGGCTCAAGCAATATGGGAGCTACCATTCAGAATTTAGCGGTCTCGTCACTAGTAGTTAAAGTGAAAGAGCGCCAGTACGAGGATCCCATACTAGTTCAGTACAGAGATACACTCCCTCAGAAGAAAAAGTCATCCTTTGAAGTTTCGGGAGACGGAGTTCTCTGATGTCAAGGCAGGTTGTGTGTTCCCGATGTCGCAAGGCTACTCCAACAGATTTTGAAAGAAGCCCATTGTTCCCATTATTCCTTTCACCGCGAAGCAACGAAAATGTATCATGATCTTAAATATATATATATTGGTGGAATGGGATGAAAAAAGATATAGCAAAATTCGTGGCCTAATGTCCTAATTGTCAGCAAGTGAAAATTGAACACTAAAAGCCCGGTGAATTGTTGCAAGCTATAGAAATCCCAACTTGGAAATTTGAGGTAATTAACATGGACTTCATTACAGGCTTACCCCGTTCCTGACGTAAGTATGATTCTATATGGGTGATTGTGGATAGACTCACGAAGTCAGCACATTTCTTACCGATCAAAACTACATATGTAGCCGAAGATTATGCAAAGCTTTATATTAAAGAGATAGTGCGACTTCACGGTGTTCCAAAGATATTTTATCTCTGATAGA
Organism: Lycium ferocissimum; assembly: GCF_029784015.1. Classification (NCBI taxonomy): domain Eukaryota; kingdom Viridiplantae; phylum Streptophyta; class Magnoliopsida; order Solanales; family Solanaceae; genus Lycium; species Lycium ferocissimum. The sequence goes on along the minus strand of NW_026721567.1, from coordinate 4,053 downwards.
GGGACTCAGTTTATAGCCAATTTTTGGAAATCTTTCCAAGAAGGTTTGGGGACTCAGGTGAGCCTTAGCACGACATTTCACCCGCAGACGGATGGACAAGCTGAATGTACCATTCAGACCCTTAAGGATATGCTACGGCCTTGTATATTGGATTTTGGGGGTAGTTGGGATGATCACTTACCACTTATTCAATTTGCTTATAATAATATATATCATTCTAGCATCCAAATGGCCCCGTATGAGGCTTTATATGGGCGAAAGTGTAGATCCCCAATTAGGTGGTTCGAAGTAGGAGAGACCAAATTGATAGGGCCAGACTTGGTTCGGCAAGCTATAGAGAAATTCAAGCTTATATAGGATCGATTATTAATAGCTCAGAGTCGTCAGAATCGTATGCAGATAATCATCGAAGAGACTTAGAGTTTCAAGTGAAAGATTGGGTATTTTTTAAGGTGTCACCAATGAAGGGCGTCATGAGATTTGGCATGAAGGGCAGGCTTAGCCCCCGGTACACTGGACCTTATGAGATTATACACAAGGTAGGCCAGGTGGCTTACGAATTAGATCTATTTTCTGACCTGGAGTCAGTTCACCCAGTTTTCCATGTATCGATGCTTCGTAAGTGCATTGGAGACCCTTCTAGAATCGTACCAATAGATGATGTCCAGGTTACCAAACAATTGTCTTATGAAAAAGTCCCTATTGCCATTCTGGATAGGCAAGTAGCTTCAGTAAAAGTTTTATGAAGAAATAATAATAGAGTGGAAATGACTTGGGAAGCACAAGAAGACATAAAGTTCAGGTACCCGCATTTATTTCCACCTCCAGAGGAGACTCAGGTAGAGACACCATTATCCTCAGTCATGTAGTGCTTTCCTTGATGTTTTCCTGGTCGTGTGTTGCCATGGTTATTGATGTTGTTGTTGTAGCCCTATGAGGTGGTGTATTTTAGGTTGCTGTGACAGGATGGTAGTGCCATTTTACAGGGGAAACTCTGGCAAAATCTTTATAGAATCCCCAAGAACTCAAGTTTCGAGGACGAATGTTCCTAAGGGGGGAAGAATGTTACACCTCAAAAATTTTGGGCTTGTTGCTTTGAAAATAGACTAATGTGAGCTTAAGATGAACATGAAGTCCTTACGAGATTAAGGAGGGTATTGGATAGCTTAAGGTGCATACTATAAGATTTCAAAGTCATATGAATATGTGCAGTTTAGTTGTAGAAGGAAGTGAAATGTAAGTCGTGTTCGGAAAGGTTTTCGCTATAAGTGAGCTAATGTTTATTTAATGAAGCGTTAGATAAGTGCCAAGAAGGTTCCACGAGGATTGGAAGTCAAGCGAGTCGATGAGAATGAGATTCGAATTTTTTGAATTGTACAGACCGTATATATTATACAGCCCATATAATGGTCCGTAGATTGTTTCCAGAGAAGGGTAATCCCTGGTGGGATTATACGGACCATATAAATTATACGGACCGTATAATCGGGTTGGGTCAGATTTTCTTTTTATATACAAGGCCGACCCTTGCTCATTTTCACTTCCCATATTTCTTCCAAGCTCTCCAAAGCTCCAAAACCCTTCTTAAATCATATTTCACTCAAACCCAAGAGATTTCAAAGATTAAGAATTAAAGTGTTCATGTATTAGAAGGCTTCCTAGGGTTGGTAGATTTCAAGATATACTTGGTATTATAGCTAGGGTTTTTGCACGAGTTGATGGCTTCTCCAAAGCTTGTTCTTATGGGATAAAAAGGTTAGTTTTCATGCTTATTTCATGTTATTAAGAGTGCTTGGTTGTAGCAAACTTGGGTAGAAGAAGAAAGTAGAAAATGAAGTCTAAATGTAGTTTTTATGATGTTTTTGAGTAGTAAGCTAACTTAAGTTGTGATTCTCAGTATGATATGGATATAATCTCATTATGGGAGGTAATAATGGTGATGAGGAAGCGTTGTATGAAAATGTGCAAAAGTTGGTATGAAGTTGCTAGTATGAGTTGAATATGAGAGTGAATATTAAAGGCTTAATGTAATGTGATTACTTAATTATGATATTGTGGATGTTATTGTGGATGTTTGGGAGTTTTATTGTAGTATAGTGGAAGTCGATGGAATAGGGGAAATGCTGCTAAATTTTTATTAGATCACGAATTATTCTAGTTTGAATTTAAGAGTATCATTAAGGCTTAACCATAGTATGAATCCTTCTAAATGTAGATTGTTCAAGCTTCAACAGTGAACGTTAATCCTTCTAAATGTAGATTGTTCAAGCTTCAACAGTAAACGCTAAGTAGTTAAGAAGACAAAGAGGTATGTAAGGCTAACCCTTCTTTCATTAAGGCATGGTTCGCCTTCTATATACCTCTTCTAGTTCCATAATGTCTTCCAAATGACTCTATCTCTAGAGTTGCTAAAGCTCATGATCCTCCATACTTTCACGATTCTATTGCTTCCCTTATATGATAGTTGATCCTCTAAGGATAGATGTAACGAAAATGATGATGATAATGATGTTGATGAGACTTATAGACTCTTATGTACACGTGTATAAGTATGAATGGCTATTATGTAACACTGAGCTTATATGGCCGGTTGTGATATTTATCGCGCGCACACCACTGCAGTTGGGTACGAATAACACTAAGCCTTAGTAGGGCCAGGTATGTATAACATCGAACCTTATCATGGTCGGGTATGTAAGACACAAAACCTATCATGGTCGAGTATGATGCTTCTAAATGTATGAATGTATGAAATGGAAGTTTCCCATTAGAAAGAGGGTAAGTAGATATGACGAACGTCGCTAGAGGTATACCTAGCTCTTTCATTTCATGACTCGTCTATCTTACGCTATTTCTTATGCTTTCATTATGTTATTGATAATGCTTTACATACTCAGTACATTATTCGTACTGATGTCCTTTTGTTTGTGGATGCTTGCGATGCCCGCATGGATAGAGACGAAGGCCGGACCCGCTAGATTTCTTGTCTGTGTCTACATGTGAGGAGCTCCATTTCATGCAGGAGCTACGGCTCATTGGTATTATTCTTTTGCGCGCGCGCATATGGGCATGGCGGGGTCCTGTCCCGTCTATATGATGTTACATACTCTTCTTAGAGGCTCGTAGACAGTTGTGTATGGTTGGATATCTTGTAGCCTTGTCGGCTCACATTTCGTATATTATTTTATCAGCCTCATCTGCTTGTGGATATGGCTATGGGAATTGTTGTTGATGATGATATAAATGTGTTGTTGCCCAATGAGATTAATACTATTGATGTATGGAAATTATGAGGAAGCCATGTGGCTCACCTAGATGTGAATATGAAAGTACGATAAGAGGTGCCTGGGTGGGTTAGCACCAGGTGTCCGTCATGGCCCTCCGGTTGGGTCGTGACAGTATGCCACCCGACCGTGATAATGACTTTTTTATTGACTTAGAGCCAAGGACTCGCCCCATTTCTATTCTGCCATATCAGATGGCACCAGCAGAGTTGAGGGATTTGAAAGAGCATTTTTAAGATCATTTGAGTAAGGGATTTATCAGACAGAGTGTCTCCTCTTGGGGTGCTCCTGTGCTCTTTGTGAAGAATAAGGATGGGAATATACCGATGTTCATTGATTGCACACCTTAACTTGAATAAAAGTCACCATTCAAACAAGTACCCTATTCCTCGTATTGATGATCTATTTTACCGACTTCGGGGGCTTCTGCTTTTTCTAAGTACTTGAGATCGGGTAACCATCAGTTGAATACTCGAGCTGAAGATATTCCTAAGACAGCTTTTAGAACTCGATATGGGCACTATGAGTTACTTGTTATTTACATTTGGGCTTACTAATTCCCCAGCTGCTTTTATAGATTTGATAAATGGTAGTTTTAAGCCATACTAGGATTCTTTTGTAATAGTTTTCATTGATCACATTTTGGTTTGCTCATGGAGTAGGAAGGATCACGAGAAACACTTGAGTATTGTCCTTGGGTTGCTAAGAGACAGGAAGTTGTATGCTAAGTTTTTCGAGTGTAAGTTTTGGCTTGAAACTATATCTTTCT
>NW_026721566.1:0-8612 GCF_029784015.1 Lycium ferocissimum | reverse complement strand
TTAAACTTTTCCTTCTTAATACCCCTTTACTCGACTTGTGACATTCTAGTGGCATTATCTCGTGTCCGTCTCTTAATCTTTAACTCAAACCCTTCCGTATTCATTCCATAGCTTGTTTTTTCGTTTCACACTTGCCTTTGTATTTTAGCTACATAGATCACATCACAACCTTGGCCACTTTCTCACTAGGCCTTACTTATTTTCATAACAGTCCCCGTTATATTCACATTATATCTTACTCGTAACCAATCCCGTAATATAACACTTCTTACTCTTCACCCTTTTCTGGTCAACTTCTTCCTCTGTACTCTTGTCTTAATCATACTATTACTTCTTTCTCGAAGTCAACCATAGTCGCAACTGTCACGACCCAGCCCCGTGGGCCGTGACTGGTGCCCTACTTAGGCACCCAAACAAACTTACGAACCGAATTGTTATACTAGGACATATCCAGATTCAACAGACATTATTCGTACCGATACCGATACGTACGCCGTACAAATATAAACGAATGCCGTTCCCAAGCGGTCCGCTCGCGCAAATCATCGATCAAAATCAAAACCGCGGAATGCACATCGCCCGTACACACACATACATACAAACATACGGGCCATATCGCCATAGTAACATACGGGCCGTTTAAGGACGCAAAACGTAATCACATTCGACCGTACCGACCTACGACCCACAATGTGACTACATGTGCCTCTGCGTACAAAATGAACATACGAACATCTCGACGGACAGTGGCCCGCCGTACCCAAACAAGCCACAAATGTACGTATTATACATAGCAAAATAAATATATACCAAGCGCGGGCCGAATCGAGGAGCACCCAAAAATAGCAACGTGTAGCCTAAACCGGGATCACCCAACCGAGCGTTCGTACCGCGGCATGAAACGCGCCCCCCCCGAAGAAAGGGGGTCGCACGAAAGAAGTACCGAGCATGTAAAGTACGAGGCATGAATCCAAATCACGAAGTGAGTCAAGATACGGTAACAAACACATAAGTAACAGATCAAACCCGCGCGGAATGCAAATGTACTGTAACGCAAATAAAAAATCAGCGCATAAATGGTTTTGTCAGAACGCGGTCACCCCCCGACGCTCGGTGCCACAACACATCATACTCCGTGTTTTCAAATCTCCGTACAAACTCCGAACACATCACAACATCACACACACATCAAATCATCGTAACATCAGATGCCATATCACATCATAACACCATAAATCCAGAATCGGCCCCTATGGCGAGGTCTCTTAAAAACCGTAACACATCATACCGCCGAACGTGTGTCATAATGCGCACGATTGTAAAACTGCCCGGCACCGGCGAACGAAAAACCATAATAATTGGCACGGAGCTTTATAGGCGCAGAAACCATACGCATATCAAAAGTAAGTTCTAAGACCGGATACATGATTTCATGTATATATATATAATAACTTCTGGAGGGCTCAAAACAAGTATCGAGTTATTCGGAATTAACATACAAAAGTCGCGACTTTAAATTATCAATTTTTCTCAAAAACACATCGTAGGATCATTTTCGAAAATTTTAGCATCATTCATAGTAACGAACTTTCAAATATCATTATCTATTTCAAATGGACCTTAACGTCAGTACAAACACTCTTTTCATAACGTACGAAAATGAGCCAAACAAATCAAATAAGGGAAGTCTCGGAACTGCGGCCCACCTCGGTCGAGTCGAGGCGCGGGACATAAATTTCCAACGCAGGTTCCATAAGGTTATCCGTTCGATAGCAATTTGGATTCATTTACGAAAGGTACGAAGGTTTACGCATTCTTATATCCAAAGATAAGCATTTTGATTCAATTGTTTCAATGAATAGTAACTAAAATCAAACTCGGATCTCTAGGAGCAGGATTATCCCCAAGGTTCCGTTTTCGCCAGTAGGTCTAGACATGCCATAAAAAGAATAGGTAAGCTTTACATACCTTGGTTGCGCCTTATGCTTGCTTATTCTTAAATCTCGTTTCGCTTCAAAATCTACAAATGGTCAAGATTACCAAATGTAAGTCACAAGCTTTTAAGAGTTCAATCTTAACCCTTATTTATCTATAAAAATTTGGGCAAGATCTCCCTATACGTATAGCACCCCGAGACGTAGCTCGACTCAATATACCAACAACAACAACCCAACAACACCATCAACAACAACAACAACACCAAGAATCGCTACAAAACATATATTAGCATAAATAGTCTTTCTTTCTACGCAAAGCATTAATTATCATTCCAACTTCACGCTTTCCATCCAATATCAACGTTTCCATATTCATCAACCCATCAAGATCACTCCGAAAACATTTCATATCATTTTACGAAATATTCACAAAATATACAAAATATACAAGTTTTCCACCAAAACTATAATTCACTCAAAACCTCCAATTTTCAACATAAATATTCACAACATATTTTTAGCTTCCAATTTCATTTACAATAATCACCATTTGCATCTTATAACTTCATTCTCATCATTACATAAACTATACTAAAATTACATACTTTCCGACAACAACTTAGCAACAAATTCTCTCATGTTAACTTAAACCATTGTTCTTCCATCTACTTCACAAGGCCATAACAACACAATTAACACATCAAACAAAATTAATTCATTTTCATTTTAACTTCCATACCACACGGCCAACATCTATTTTTTTCCAACTTCCATCAAATTCCTTCCGCTTTCATTTCCAATATGAATTCCACCATAATCACAACTAGAGTACAACATAAAATTCAACACATCTTCCATACACAACCATGCACATACACGGCCACAACACAACACACACCACACGACTTGCACTTGCATGCAACACTTTCATAATTCTCATGTACTCTACATATGCCACAACATATATATATAATTCCTCCAAGATAACAAGTAAAAATCTTACCTTTTCCAATTTCTTCCACTTGCCAAAAGAGGCTCTTTCTTGCCAAGATATTTATATCACTTTGTAGAGAATCTCGAACTTAGTAAGAATCCAAGAAGCACCAAATTTTTGAATCAAAGACCAAGCTCCAAGAATTTTTTTTCTCTTCTTTCTCCCTAGGGCCGAATGGCTCTTCTTTTTTTCTTGATTTTTCCTTTGTTTTCTTGAAACTTCTAAGGCTAAGGATCCTTTATAATTAATAGGCACATGGAAAATTAATTAAAACATGGGTTCGGGGCCTTGCAGTTGGCCGGCCACCCCTTTCGGGCCTAAATTTTCTTATTTTTTTTTTTAGCCCAATTCTTCATGAATCATATTTTGCAATTCCCGAAACAAATTTCCAAAATTCCAATTTTATCCTTAGGCCTTCTCCAAGTTGTTTCCCACATTCAAACTTCCATAACCAACATACACATACTAAGAAAAATCCAAACTCGACCTCATTCCTTGTAAGTCAAGGTTACTCCAAATTTTCGAATACGCAAAATGCCGGATATAACAAAGAACTTACTCAAATCTTACCATTACGCGGACACGGCCTTTCAAGTCGCATTACAAACCTACATCTCATTTTCTCTTTATTTCGGGAAAATTTTAAGTGTGGTTTCTCTATATTTCTTATTATCTCAAAACTGTACACAGAAATACCAACAATGCCTCACAGTGGCCAAAAATACATATCATATCATATCATATCCCACATGGCTCCCAATATCATCAACAAGACACAAATGATAAACATACCTCGTATGCCCAACTCAAATGGCACCCGTTACACTTTTCTTGTTTACTTTCCCCTTTAATCTTCAACTTGTATTTCAATCACAACTTCATTATCTTTCCCAACATATATCTTTCATACCTTTGCTTACCTGCGTACTTTGTAACTTCCAACATCATCAATCGTTTTCTTCTATCAATGTCATTCTTCTACTGAAACCAAAGGTTAGTGCAAGAAATCTTATTTCCTATAGCTTGGCTCTATGGCACGATCTCAAATATGAAAGAAGAGTAACCACCCTAGATGCCTCGTAGCCTCCTGTTTATAAGTGTGGCGCGCTACACACCATAAACAAGACTCTACCGGACACGACTTTGCGTACAACCCCTAGGACGAACTACTTCGATACCAATTTGTCACACCCTAATTTTTCGACGGGCATGATGGGCACCCGACCCTTATTTAGGGCCGAGCGAACCCGCTGACTTTCGTAATACTCATAATCATACTGGGCCCGCAAGACATAACATAAGCACATACTGAAAATTTTTCAGAAAACAAACATGCTTTTCATCTTTTTCAAATCGAATGAAATTCGTAGTCATAACAAATCTGTCACAATAAGCGTAATGATACATCGGCTGACATAGCCGCTTACAAAACTGACACCTCATACACACGACACTGTCTGCAAAGTCTCTACCACAACTTGAGATACCATACAAAGCACTCTGACTCGGCAAAGACTCCTGAGGGAACGGAGCTCGCCAACCCCACTGGAACCTCTTTGCTAACATCACCCATCGTCCGGGGTACCGCGCGCATGAAACGCAATTTCCCCCGAAGAAAGCGGGTCGCACGAAATACGTACGAGTATGAAAAGCATGAAATACGTAAAAACGAAGTCACAACCGAAGTCAGGAGTACAGAAAGTGCACAATAGCCAGAATACCAAGGTACTTGCATCTGAAACGCAAATCGTACATCAGAGGTACAAAAGACGAATATACTAATCCGAATGCCAAAATGCTTATTTCCGAAGTACAAATCATACATACACATACCGTAGCACATCATAACATCATAACTTATCATATGAGCTAACTTTAACCGACTGATCATAATCCAGACTGTCAAAATCACATATACACATACCGCGGTCAAGTACCCAGCGGTCAATATCGCACATACACATACCGCGGTCAAGTATCCAGCGGTCAATATCACACATACCGCGGTCAAGTATCCAGCGGTCAATATCACACATACCGCGGTCAAGTATCCAGCGGTCAATATCACACATACCGCGATCAAGTATCCAGCGGTCAATATCACACATACCGCGGTCAAGTATCCAGCGGTAATATCACACATACCGCGGTCAAGTATCCAGCGGTCAATATCACACATATCGCGGTCAAGTATCCAGCGACAATATCACACATACCACGGTCAAAATATCCAGCGGCAATATCACATCACTTACCGCGGACAAATACCCAGCGGCAATATCACATCACATTTTGAAATACACATCATTTACAAACCGAGAAACCATATGCACATAAATCCTTATTACCGACTCACAGAATGATCAAACAAGCCCTCATTTAAAAGCCAAAACAGTAGTCAAATCAAGTTTCCTCCGAACGTCACTCGGGAATAGATCAAATAGAATTTCAGAAATCATAGTTACGTATCAAAATCATATGCATAAAAATCCTCATTTCAAACTCGACAGACAAATAAGTAACCATACTCGGGGGTCGGAACGAAAGTCATATTAAGTTCTTTCAAAACTAGGTTGTTAAACCAAACATAGAAAAGTCGCGGGACCCAGGGACGAGCGTCAACCCAATCCGGGCCCGCCTATGAAATTAAAGTCATTACTCATCATGAAATCATTTGCGAAGATATCAAAGCATCCGAGTCCTTTCTTGAAAGTTACTATCGCCGTAGTTTCGTAATCGTTTAGGAACAAAATTCTTTTGAAAACAAAACTTTTACGCAACTTTTGAAATCCAACCATACAAAAGACATATAAACCATAACTCGACCATATAAGGATGCCAACATCAAGAAGCAAACATGAATCATAAACATGCTCGGAACTTGCTCGAATAGAGTTGCCTCCCCAAGGCTCATAACATATCATAGCTTACTTAAGCTTCAGACATGCCAAAAGAAAGGAAGTAAGCTTCACATACCTTGATTGCTTCCTAAGCTAATCCAAACTCAAGTCTCGGCTTCTCAAAATCTACAACATGTCATTAGACACCAAACATTAGTCATAGGCACCTGAATCCCATTTTGAGCTCGCACTTTATTTACAGTAAATTTAGGCACCATTTCCCCTATAAGTTCAACAACCCCCGAGAATTCAACTCTACCAATATTATCAACAACAATACCAACAACCATATAAGCAACATCAATAATCGATTCAAAACGCATTCTAATCGTCACGACCAAACCCGCTGTCGTGGATCGGCGCCCTATTTTGGGACACCCACGGACATTCATATGAAATCATTTGAATTTATCATAGCTCCGACGTCATAATTATTAATTAAAGCAATGCGTAAAAATAAATACCAATTTAAGCGGTCACGATGTAAAATGCCATATCAAAGTCGAGGGGCGGTGAAATACATCGTCGAACACATATATACACACATGCGTACATATGGGCCGCTATGTGGCCTCCGCACCAAACAGACCGCATAAAGATACAAGTCACAACCAAAACAAATATACATAGGACCCTCGACCCACATAGATGACTACGTGCCTCTACAGCACTCCGAACAAACATATGACGGGACAGTGCCCCGTCGTACCCAAATAGTCCAAATGTACAAAAAAGTTGTATACATATCAAAGCATATATACCAATAAATAGGCCCCTGACAGAAAGGAGCAATCCAAGACAAAGCAGAAGGTAGCCTACACCGGCGGGTCTCCCGGACGCGAACCGCACTGCGGCATGAAACGCAGCCCCCGAAGAAAGGGGGTCGCATTTTTAAGTACCGAGTATGTAAAGCATGTATACGTAAATCCAAACCGCAGTGTGAAATATGAGTACAAAGAGAAAAATACCGGGATCGAGTATCAAACCCGTGCAAAAACATATGCAAATAGTACAAATCAAAATCGTGCATAACGTCAGAACGTGGCTACCACCCGACACTGGTGCCACAACACAACATACTCCAGAAGGTTTCAAATCTCCGTACAAACTCCAAACATATCATATCACACATATCATATCGCGACATTTCGCGCCAGCAGAACAAAATCATATCATTAGCCATATCACAGCATAACTCCATATACCTGTGAATCGCCCCTATGGCGAGGTCTCGGAAACCAAAACACAAGATACCGCCGAATTTATCATAGGGGCGCACGATTACAAAGCCGGCCCGGCACCGCGACCAAATCACAATCATTGGCACGAGCGAGTAGTGCGTAAACCATATGCATATTAAAAATATAATTTCAGGACTCGACACTTAATTTCATATTCATATACATATACATTAGTATCGAGTTGATCGGAATTAGTATACAAAAATTTCGGACTTTTCTAGTTATCCATTTTTCGAAAAGTACATCGTAGATCATTCTCGAAAATTCAAAGGTTGTCATTCATAGTAAAGAACACTCACATAATATTATAAGGTATTTCGAACGGACCTTAGAGTCATAGGAAATGTTTCCTTTATATCATAGAGAAATAGGACAACAACCAAATGAGGAAATTTTCGGACCTACGGGCCCACCTCGGGTCAAGTTGTGGCGCGGACATAAAATTTACAAACATTAGGCTCCCTAAGGTCATTCGTAAGAATTTCGGAGCGAGTCAAATACATTTGCGAAGGTTATAAGTGTTTGCGCCTTCTTTTAACCAAATATAAGGATTATAGTTCAATTGTGCTGAATGAATAGTACTCAAAATCAAACTCGGATTTTCAAGAGCAGAATTATTCCCAAGGTTCCGTTTTCGGCCTAGTAGGTCTAGGACATGCCATAAAAAGAATAGGTAAGCTTTACATACCTTAATAATGCCTTACGCTCGTCCAATTTTGATTCCCCGTCTTGGCCAAAAATCTACAAATGGTCATTGTTACCAAATGTGAGTTTCAAGCTTTTATGAATTCAACTTAAAGCCATACTTGTCTACCGAAATTTTGGCAGCATTTTCCCTATAAATCCCACATCCCCGAGAATCGTCTCGGCCCAAAATATCAACAACCACAACACCAACAATCATTCCAACAATATCCCAATTATGCTCACCACAACTACATACCTACAAACCAACATGTAATCAAACTAACACATATTCAATTACCAATCCAAAACCATTCAAACAATATTCAAGAACCCTTTAAACAATTCACACAATATTTTCAACAATCCAACAAATGATCCAATCCACCCGAAATTGTCCCCAAACCCGAGAACCCCAACTCTAACACATTCCTCGATTTCAAATCATGATTTGTTCCACCAATTCACACTCTAACCATGTCATTTCCATAAATATAAAAATTACACTAAATACACAAAATCTTCCAAATCAGCCCATAACACTTACAATACCAATTGGAGTCATTAAACTCTCATTTCCAACATAGAATCCACATAACAACAACGACCAAAATTCCAAGAAAACTAATTCATTTCTTGACACACATAAAAGGCCATATTCGGCCAACACACCCATATATATATACTTCATGATTTTTGTTCATTTCAACACTCTACAATAACCAAACATGCTACATAGAACTCATGCACCATTTTTAACATAACACACACATGCACGACCCAATACTATGCTCACGGCCTCAACTTCAAATACAAAATTTTCATGAATTTCATCCATATTAACATACAACAACAC
>NW_026721565.1:0-8408 GCF_029784015.1 Lycium ferocissimum | reverse complement strand
ATTTTCCCACCCCAAAATATTTCCTTGGTACAAATTCACTAATTTGAGGTCCCTAAGTAACGTGGAAGTGTTGTTCGGGTCATCCAACCATTCGTTGTGTCAATTGCAAACCCTAGCCTATTTGTGAAGTGAAAGAAGAAAGGTAAGAATTAATCATGTTTTATGTGTTATCAATGTTGTATGCATGTTGTAGTATGTTAAAATGGATGAAAATCATGAAATATGGCATCTTGGAGTGAAGGTTGTGTGTGTAGTGCATAGCCGTGTGAGGTGTGTGTGTTGTGTTGTATTGAAGTAATGACTTGAAGTCTAGTTAGCATGTTGTGATCATTGTAGGGTGAAGAAATGAATGAGAATCATCTATATATGTTTGTAGGAGGTGTTGGCCGAATGTTGGCTATTTATGTGACAAGAAATGGATTATTGTTAATTAGTAGTTTGGTTGTTGTCGTTATGAATTCTATGTCGACGATAATAGTTTAATGACTCAAGATTGATGTTGTAGTTGTATGGGCTGATTTGAAGGTTATTGTGCATTTGATGTAACTTGTATATTTATAAGAATGACATTGTTAGAATGTGGATTGTTGGTGCAAATCATGATTTGGAAGTGAGGAATGGGTTATAGTTGTGTTCTCGGGTTGGGGACTGTTTTCGGGTAAGTTGGAGTATTATTTGGGATGTTGGAAATGTTGTATGAATTGTTTGAAATGTCCTTGAATATTGTTGGTATGGGTTTGGGTAAGTATTTGAATGTATAAGCGTTGACGTCGGCTTGAATGTAAGCCGTCGATTTGAATGTAATGAATGTTGTTAGATTATGTAGAAAGGGTATTTAATGTCATATTGCCTTTCGGATTGATTATTGATGTTGCTAGGTTGGTTGTTGATGTTGTTGTTGTTGATTTGACCGAGTTAAATTCTCGGGGTTGGCCTATTGCGAATGCGCAAATTATCCGTAGAATTAAGTGTTAGTTTGGAATTAAATGCCTAAACGTCCATGGCTAATGTTTGGTATATTATGACGTTGTGTAGATCTTGGGGAGTCCGAGATGTAGGTTAATATTAGCTCGAATTTGGAGTAGCTTGGAGAGCGTTTGAGGTATGTAAAGCTCAACTCTTCCTTATTTTGGCATGCCTTAGTTTCAAATAGGCTATGACACGAGCCTCGAGGAAATTCTATTCTCGCAATCCGAGCATGTTTATGACATTTATTTATTTCTTGGAATTCGTATGTTTGATATGATGAAATATTGGCCCTTATGCCTGAATAATTGATTTTCAAATTTTGCATAAAAAGTTTGGCTTTTAAAGAATTCCGTAACTACGAACGCCCGTATCTTTCACAGAAAGGCTCGGATTGCCTCGATATGTGCGTAGGAGCTTTTATGGTATATGATGACTATGTTTTCCATAGGCGGGCCCGTCTCGGGTCAACACCCGTCCGTGGGTCCCGCGACTATCCTTTTGTAATCCTGATGACGTTTGAAAGAATTTGGTTTGGCTATTATTCCGATTTCCAAATATGGTCATTTTATTTATCTTTTGAGTCTATGACAATGATTTTATACATATGGTTACTCACGACTCTGCTCGTGCATTACCTTGATCTTTCACCGAGTCCCGGGCCGGATTGCATTGTCGTGCGCACTATGATATACTCACGGTGTTATCTTTTGTGTTTATGGTTCGGCCGAGTCCCTCGCCGAGAAATGTGCTCGCTATATTTGGTGATATCGTGTATGGAGTTATCTTGTGTATGATGTGTGACGGGATATGGAGATTTGAAACTTTACGTGTTATGCCGTGTTATGGCGCCATTGACGGGCGGGCGACCATATTTTCTGTGCCCTATGCATGATTTGTATTTTGAAAGTAAACATTTTGATATTTTGGATTTGCACTTACTTTCCGTACTTCTGTTTTGATTATGACTTGATTTGCTTTCAGATTTCGTTTGCATAAATTAGATATTACGTCACAGACCCCGCTTCTTCGAAATTTTACGTTTCATGCCCGCGGGTACGACGCACGATTTCGGTGATCCACCAGATTTAGGACACCCTCTTCTCATTTGTTTGAGTGCTCCTCTTATTCGGGAGCCTACATTTTTGGTATATATTAGATTACGTATTTATATATATTGGTTGGGGTACGGCGGTCTGTCTCCGTCATATGATTACGTTTTTATGCATTTAGAGGTCATGGACATGTATGTGGGTTATGCCCGTTACCGTCGTGTTGTATGTTATATTCACGGGCGATCCCATTCGCCGTGGCAGCCTCGTCGGCTTGCATTTGTATATGTTTTGGGCCGTTACGCCATTTGATAGCCTTGTCGGCTTCTGATATATATGGTTGTGTTTGAGATGTGTTTGTGACGGTTTGATACAATCTGAGACAGTGTTTGATATTTGCGTCCGTATAAGCTATCTGTATGCGATTCGGACTAATGATTGTGTTTGAGTGCCCGAGCCGGAAGCATAGTCACTGCTTACGGGGTTGGGTCGTGACATAAGTCGTATCGAGTGGTTCGTCCTCGGAATGTCTACGGACCGTGTCGATGAGAGTCTTGTTTACTTTGTGTTGTGCACCACATCTATAAAGGAAGCTACGGGGCATTTAGATGGTATCTTTTCTTCCTCGATCTTAGACGGGTGCGATGGTGTCGTTATCGGGATGACTCTTTTCGACGAAATGTTATGTTTTCGAGCGATGCCTCCGAGGAAGGCCACGAGGCATCCTGAGAGGGCAAGTCTCTCGGCGGCGAGTGAGACCGACGAAGCCGGGGATGACTACTAGGGCTCGTGCCCAGTTGAGCCGATATGTTGACACCGACGTGACTAGTTCGTACACCACCGCATCCGAGGGGCTTGAGAGACGGCAGACAACCCCGGGGCCGGGCCCCCCGCCCCCCCTCCCCGGCCCCCGGAATTCCTCCGGGCCCCCCCGGGCCCGGGGGGGATGAGGGACCGGGGCGAGATTTTTTGGGGGGCATTGGGTAACGGGCAAGGGTCCACGGGGCGGTAGGGGGGGGATCGGGGGCGGGGCGATGGGGGCCCCGGGGCTTTCGTTTGTGGCCCACCGAGTTTTTCGGTCAAACCCGGGAAGGCCCCTGGGGTTCGTTCGAGAGCCGCCCCCGAGATTAGTCCCGAGAACCCGGGGGCGGGCCCCCCGGTGCAGAACGCACCGGGGGAGTGGGGCCCCCCGGGGGGGGCGGGGCCCCCCTCCCCCCAAAGGGGCGAGGGGGCCCCCCCCGGCCCATTTTCTACCCCCGGAGGCGGGCCGGGGACCCCTTTCGTGGAAAGCGAGGGCAGGACCGTTCGGGAGTACGGAGTTCGATTCGGCGTCGATATGCACCCACTTATGTGGGCGGTAACGACCTGGAGCGGATGTAGGTGTATGGGCTGGACCGCATTTCGATCGGCAATTTGTTTGGTGATGGCGGCCCAGACGGGATGGATATTGCCCGCATACGTGCACACGCCCGGGGTATCGGGCGGCGCGAGACAGTGGCGCCGGCTGACAGGCTTATGATGGGGACTCCCCGAGGGCTAGATCATCCGGGTATGCCGGGATGTTCGGCCGGGCCCCTCGGCGGCGAAGGCAGATATCCTCCCCGGCCAGCACGGGGCACACCCCACGCTTCACCGGCGAGATCGAGGGTGCAGATATCGTCGAGGAGCGAGGCCGAGCTCCCGGGGTTTCGAGCTCCCACGGTTGGACAGAGGTTCCGGCGGTCGATGAGGCCATCCGGACCTCCGTGTTCTGCGCGGGAGAACGCACCTGCGAGAGGGGTGTTTTCGTGCCACCGTGCGTGTTTTACTAGAGCCGTCGTACATTCGACGAGAGACCGCGTCCGGGGCCAGAGGTGGTGCGAGCGGGCGCGCGCCCACCGGTCGGCCGGTGGTTCATCTTCGACCCCTCGGTGCGCGGGCCGCGGGGGCGAGGTACACCGGCACGGCCGAGGCAAGGGGGGTCGCGGTGGAGTTCCGGTTCTAGCGGTCCCTTCGAACCGCATTTATGCATCGGCCAGCCGGGACCCGCAGGCGCGCTTTACGTTGTCGAGTGTATATTAATCGGTTTTCTCTCGAGATGTGTACGCACTGATTGATCCTGGTTCTACTTTATCATATATTTCTCCCTTTTTTGCTAATAAAATTGGGATAGAATCAGAACCGATAGAGCCTTTTGAGGTAGCTACACCGGTAGGGGGGTCTCGTTATAGCCGGTCGGTTATAGAGATTTTCGGTAATTATACCGTGGCCGCCGCACTAAAGCGGATACGGCAGAGTTTAGACATGACCGAGCTCGGCCGGTGATAGGTATGGATTGGCTATTCTTGTTATGCTAATGTTGATTGTCAAAAGAAGATAGTCCGTTTCCAATTCTGGGAGCCGAGTCATAGAGTGGGCAAAATACTGTTCGACATCGTAGTGGTAAGTTTATTTCATACCTCAAGGCAAGAAAAATGATCGTAAAAGGTTAGGATGATTATCCTTTGGTTCGTGTTCATGATTTAGAAGAGAGGCTCCGACTCTTCAATCAGTCCCGATCGTTAATGAGTTTCTAGATGTATTCCCGGATGAGCTTCGAGTGTCTTCCCCCGTGAGATAGAGTTTGCTATTGATTTGTTGCCGGATATGACTATATCTATTCCTCCGTACGTAAATGGCACTGAGAATTGAAGAAATTAAAGGACCAGTTGAGAGAATTTATTAGAGAAGGGCTTTGACAGCTCCGATCGACACTCACCGGGGAGCGCCGTATTGTTTGTGAGAAAGAAGGATGGGTCGGCATGGATGTGGCATTGATTACCGACGGTAATAAGGTAACCATCAAGAATAAATACCCCCCTCCCCGGATTGATGATTTATTTGATCGCTGGGTAGGGTGCCGGTGTTTCTTGAAGAATGACTGGTGGCCTGCTATCATCGAATACTGTACGAGAGGCTGATATTCCTAAGACAAGATTCGCAGACAAATGTGGCACTATGAATTCAGAGCGATGTCTTTTGGGGGCGACTAATGCAGCCCGGTATTTATGGACACGATGAATCGGGTATTCGGACCGTTCCTGGATATGTTCGTGATTGTGTTTTATCGATGATATTCTTGTTTATTCCCGATCGATGCATCATTTGAGGACGTTACTTTGGCACACTCCGCATCGTAAATTATATGCTAAATTTTCATCGTGAATTTTGCTGTCTGTCAGCACGGCATTCCCGGGGCATATTATTAGAGCTAATCTCAAGATCCGGTGGATACCCGGAAGATCGAGGCCGTAAAGAATCGTCTAGACCTACGACGCCGGCGTGAGTACAAGGTAGTTTGGGGGTTTGGCCGGTTATTAGGAGATTTGTAGAGAAGTTTGCTTCGATTTCGGCGCCTTTGACAAGGCCGACTCGAAGGGAGCTAAGTTCCGTTGACCGATGCTTGCGAACGTGGCCCTGCGATTCCGAAAGAGAAGTTGACTACGGCTCCGATCCCGACTCTTCCCGGGAAGGTCCAGATGGATATGTTGTTGTTGGATGCCTACTCGTGTGTGGGTTTGGGGGTGTGTATTGATGCGGACGGCGAGTTATAGCTTATGCTTCCTAAGCGGCGTAAAACACGAAAAGAATTATCCTACTCATGATTTGGAGCTAGCCTCGGTGATTCGTGCTTTGAAGATGTGGAGACATTTATATGGGGTTCACGTTGATATTTATACAGATCATAAGAGCCTCCAGTACATCTTTAAGCAAAGGAGCCGCCGAATTTGTCAGCAGAGAGGTGGTTAGAGGGATTCTTTGAAAGATTATGATGTTGATATTCTATACCATCCCGGGAAAGCTAATGTCGTGGCAGTATGCCTGGGCCGTAAGTCCGTGGGCGGTTTAGTGGACACGCCTTCAGAAAAGAAAGAAGTGTTCGCATATCCATCGGTCGGCTAGCCTTGAGTCCGCTTGGCCGATTCTCGAGATGTTCGGGATTTCTATTCGAGAATTATTTTGAATCCTCTATTCTCGAGATAAAGCAACACCAAGACGATGATCCTATTCTGGCACATTACAGACACAGCCCTTGAAAAAGAGAGGACCCCATTCGAGCTTACATCCGATGGAGCATTATTACATAGGGGCCGATTATGTGTACCTGACGTTGCGGGGCTGCGGCGACAGGTTATGGGCGAGGCACACTATGCCCGTTATTCTGTTCATCCAGGATCGACGAAAATGTATCATGTTCTCGCATGCTTATACCGGTGGGACGGTATGAAAAAAGGACATAGCGTATTCGTTGCTCGGTGCCAAATTGTCGACGGTGAAGATCGAGCATCAGAAGCCCGGTGGATTATTACAGGAGATGGAGATACCGTCGTGGAAGTGGGAAATAATTAACATGGATTTCATTACAGGCTTACCTCGCACTCCACGGAAGTATGACTCCATTTGGGTTATTGTTGACAGGCTGACAAAATCAGCCCATTTTCTTCCGTGGACTACCTACTAAATTTCCGAGATTATGCCGGGCTATATATATTGAGAGATTGTGCGACTTCACGGAGTTCCTATATCTATTATCTCCGACATAGGTGCCTAGTTTATAACCAATTTAAGAGATCCTTTCGGCGGGGATTGGGGACACGGGTGAGTCTCGACAAGATTCCATCGGTCGACGGACGGCCGAGCGCCTATTCGGACGGGAAGATATATTACGGCCCGTGTTATCGATTTCGAGGGTAGCTGATGACCATTTGCCGCTTTGTCGAATTTGCTACAATAACTACCGCTCCAGATCTCGCATGGCACCATATGAGGCACTTTATGGCCGTGAAATGCAGGTCACCGATCGGGGTTTGATATTGGCGAGAGACTAAGTTAATTGGCCCGGAGGTGATCCGGTGGCGATAAGGTAAGCTTATTCGGAGAGATTATTAGCAGCCCGGAAGCCTCGACGGAAATACTTGTACGGATAATCGCCGTCGACATTTAGAGTTTCGAGTTGGTGATTAGGTATTCCTTAAAGTGTCACTTATGAAAGGTGTTATGAGATTCGGCAAGAAAGGAAAGCTCGATCCGAGATATATTGGGCCTTGTAGGATTATTCGTAAATAGGCAAGGTTGCCTGAATTAGATGCCGACTGATTTGGGGCATTGAATTGTATTCCATGTTTCTATGCTCGTAAATGTTAGCGACCCTTCCATAATCTTTCACGTAGATGATATCCGAGTCGCGAGAGGAGCTATCTTATGAAGAGCGACCTATAGCCATATTGGATGATCGGTGAGGAGGTTGCGGAATAAAGACGTGGCTTCGTTAAAGTGCTAATGGCTAAACAATACTTAGGAAGAGATGACCTGGGAAGCTGAGGAGGAGATGATCAAGAAGTATCCTCACCTATTTCCGGTACCTACAGGTAATCCAAATCCTTTACTCGACTATGTTGTTTGATAAATGCATTGTTGTGCTAATTGAAAAAGAAACTCCCCCGAGTGTCTATAAGATCCCGTAAGGTTAATTTAACATTCGAGGACGAATGTTCAAAAGGGGGGGGATGTTATATCCCGTATTTTGTACATTGGGACAATCCGGTTTAACTATGATAAGTTAGGGCGAAAACCATTTCGGGATGCAAAGTCGGGATTTTTGACCTTCGATATTATTTTGAGACATAAGTCACCATGAATTTATTTGCATGGGACAATTAGGAAAATTTGGGATCAAAATTGAATTATTGGAACTTGAAAATCATGCATTTTCCCTTGTTGTGGCCGTGTGGTGTGGGAGTTGGCCCACACAATTTGTGGACAATTTTAATTGGCCAACACATGTGTGGAGCCAAGGGACACATGTATAATTCACCTAGAGCTTAAAAGATGATCACTAAGTCATCTTTATTCATTTCAACACTTAGGAAAAAAAGAGCAAGAAGTTGAAGAAAAAGGAGGCTCTCGGCCAAGCAGGAGGAAAAAAACCAAGTCAAATTCTAGCCATCCCAAAAATATTTCCTTGGTACGAATCCCTTAATTTGAGGTCCCTAAGTAACGTGGAAGTGTTGTTCGGGTCATCTGACCATTCGTTGTGTCAATTGCAAACCCTAGCCTATTTGTGAAGTGGAAGAAGAAAGGTAAGAATTAATCATGTTTTATGTGTTATCAATGTTGTATGCATGTTGTAGTGTTACACTCCGTATTTTGGACCCTCGGGTAAGTCAAGGCGAGTGACACAAGTCGCGTATGGAAAATTGTAAAGTTGGAATAATAAGAAAGGCCAGGGGTAAAAAGGTAAATTTGCAAAATGACTCATGGAAATACGGAGAAAGGCTAGAGGCAAATTTGGAACTAAGGCAAAGTATTTTTCATAGCCAAAAAACCTAAGAAATTTTTGTAAGTGAGGGGTTTTGGGGAAGAAGAACTCAT
>NW_026721564.1:0-8292 GCF_029784015.1 Lycium ferocissimum | reverse complement strand
CCCCCCGGGGAAAAAAAAAGGGAAAAACCCCTTTTTTTTTAAAAAAATTTTTAAAAACCAAAAAAAAAATTTTTTTTTAAAATTTTTTGGGGGCCCCCAAAAAAAAGGGGAAAAAATTTTTTTAAAAAAAAATTTTTAAAAAAAAATTTTTTTTTTTTTAAAAAAAAAACATCAAAAAAAAAAAAAAACCAAAAAAAAGGGGAAAACCCCCGGGGAAAAAAAAATTTTTTAAAAAAAACCCCCAAAAAAAAATTTTCATCCCCTTTTTAAAAATTGGGGGAAAAAGGCCAAAAAGGGGAAAAACTTAATTTTTTTTTTAAAAAAAAAAATTTTTAAAAAAAGGGGGGAAAAAAAAAAAGGGGTTTTTTGGGGCCCTTTTTTTTCCGAAAAAATTTTTTTTTTTAAAAAAGGGGGGAAAAAAGGGGGGGAAATTGGGGGTTTAAAAGGGGGGGGGGAAAAAAAAATTTTTTTTGGGGGGGTTGGGGGAAAATTTTTTTTTTTTTTGGGGGGGGTTTTTTTTTTTTTAAAACCCGGAAAAAAGGAAAAGTTTTTTTAAAAATTTTTTTTTTTTTTTTTTTTAAAAAAAAAAATTAAAAAATTTTTTTTAAAAAAAAATTTTTTTAAAAAATTAAAAAAATTTAAATTAAAAGAAAAACCCCCCAAAAAAATTTTTAAAAAATTTTTTCAAAAAAATAAAATAAAAAAAAAATTTTTCCCTTTTTTTTTCCCCCAAAAATTAAATTTAAAATTTTTTTTTTTAAAAAAAAATTTGGAAATTTTTTTTTTTTAAAAAAAAAAAAGGGGGGGGTTTTTTTTTTTTTGGGGGGGGGTTGGGAAAAAAAAAACCCAAAAAAAAATTAAAAAATAAAAAAATTTTAAAAAAATGAAAAAATTTTTTTTTTTTTTTTTAAAAAAAAAATTTTTTTTTTTAAAAAAAAAAAAATTTAAAGGGGGGAACCCCCCTTTTTTTTTAAAAAAAATTTTGGTTTAGGGAAAAAAGGAAATTTTTTAAAGGAAAAAAAAAAAAAAAAACCCCAAAAAAAAAACCCCCAATTTTAAAAAAAAAGGGTTTTCATTTTTAAAAAAGGGAAAAAATTTTTTTTTTTTTGGGGGGGCTTTTTTAAAAAAAAATTTTTTTTAAAAAAAAGGAAAAAAAAAAAAAAGGGGGAAAAAAAAGGGGGGCCGGGGTTTTTTTTTAAAAAAAAAAAAAAAGGGGGGGGGGAAAAAAAAAAAAGGGTTTTTTTTAAAAAAAAAAAATTTTTTTAAAAAATTGGGAAGGAAAGGGGGGGGGGGTTTTAAAAAAAAAAAAAAAAGGGGGAAAAAAAAAGGGGTTTTTTTTTTTAAATTTTCCTTTTTTGGGAAAAATTTTTTTGGGGGGAAAAATTATTTTTTTAATTTTAAAAATTTTTTAAAAAAATTTTTAAAAAGGGGGAAAAAAAACTTTTTTTAAAAAAAAAGGGGGGGAAAAAATTTTTTTTAAAAAAAAATTTTTTTTTTTTTTGGGGGTTTTTCCTTTTTTTTTTTGGGGGGAAATTTTTTTTAAAAAAAACCCTTTTTTTTTTTTTGGGTTTTTTTAAAAAAAATTTTTTCCCTTTTTTCCCAAAAAAAAAAAATTTAAAATTTGAAAAAATTAAAAAAAACCCCCGGTTTTATGCAAAGGAAAGTAAAAAATTTGGGGGGTTTTTTTTAAAATTTTTTTTTTAAAAAAAATTTTTGGGGAAAAATTTTTTTTTTTTCCTTTTTTTTTTAAAAAAATTTTAAATTTAAAAAATTTTCCCAAAAAAATTTAAAAAAAAAAAAAAAAAAATTTAAAACCCAAAAAAAAAGGGTTTTTTAAAAAAAAAAAATTTCCCCTTTTTTAAAAAAAATTTTAAAATTTTTTGGGGAAAAAAAAAAAAAATTTTTTAACCCCAAAAAGGGGTTTTTTTTTTTTTTGGGGGAAAAAAAATTTTTGGAAAAAGGTTTTTTTCCCCCAAAAATTTTTTTAAAAAAAAAAAGGTAAAAAAAAAAAGGGAAAATTTTAAAAAAAAAAATTAAAAAATTTGTTTTTTTAAAAAAAAATTTTTGCCCTTTTTTTTTTTGGGGCCTTTAAATAAAAATTTTTTTTAAAAAAATTTAAAAAAAAAAAATTTTTAAATTTTTTTTCCCCCCCAAAAAAAAAATTTTTTTTTCCCCCAAACCAGACAGTGTATTGACTATCATTTTCTTCTTTTGTCAGTGTATGTAAACAAAGTCTTCTTTCCTTAAGGACCAAGTAGTCTGTCCTCTTAAGAATACTATTATATATTTATACTGATTAATTTCAAATGCAATTTTTTACAACTTCAATCTATTTATCCGAAGTTATTTTCGAAATAGCTAGACATGTAAAAATTCGTGAACTTAGACCACGACTTAAATAGGAATTCATATTCACCGGTTCTCTCATGCAAATGCCCGAGTAGAGTCCACATCTTGCAAGCCAAGGGTCATTTGCAAAAAATGTCGCAATTTCAGGGTGGTATTTAATTTTTGGCCCTCAAAATTTTTGTCTTTAATTTTGCCTTTCAGCTTTTACTACATAAGTTTATATTTCATTCCACAATTATGCGAACTGCAAAACTTTCAAACTCAACATAAAAATGACCAAAAACACATCAAACTCCACAAAAGGACTTATTTAACTCAAAAGATAAAGAACATATGCCCAAAAAAGCATAACCCCAGTTTTATGAACACTACAACAAATTATGAAAATATCATACAACGATACGCATAACTTAATTCCTAGAAGGGTATGGAAAAGCAAAGTTCAATTTCCGGGCGGTAAGATCACGGTTATGTCTATGAAGCAAGTCCGATTATTGTCACGTCCCAAATTAAAGTCCGCCTAATCCGAAGACATGTAAACAATTTAACTAGATAGGTAGATTGAAGATAATTTCAAATCATTCCAAGGCATAACTTGTAAACAATTGAATAACACAAATTAGTCTTGTCAATCCAAAACTTGTGGACTATTGAATAACACAAATTAGTTTTGTCAATCGGCAAACTTGTGAAAATTTAAAGATAAGTACAATGAAGTTGAACTTAAAGTCATGTCCCACCCGACATAACTTGTGAACAATGCAAGTTTACCTATCCGGCAAGACTTATGAATGATTTAAAAATAGGTAGAATGAAGATTGTATTAAGAATCGTGGCTCGCCCGGCATGACTTGTGAACAAGGTAAGTTTTGCCAATTTGGCAAGATATGTGAACAGTTTAAAGATAAATTGAAGGCAGTGAACAGTTCAAATAGAGTTAAATATCAACGAGAAATAATCCTATTTGTATTTATAATTACCCAAACAAATTTAGACGGGTCGGAACATGACTATTGATTAATTTTCTTCGTTTCTAGCGCGTTAAACTTGAACATATCCATCAACTTAAGACCCCTATTTACACTTCAGAGAGTCCCTATTTAATTTAGAGTCAAGTCAAGAGAATAATAAATACACTAGTTTTCTGGTGCTTATTGAGTAATCTGTGTGGTTTGACTAAAAGGAGTGCTAATTTACAAAATTTGTAAGTATTTAATTGCAATCCCAAAGCTTCTACGACTTATTTTCCAATAATCTCTGTTCATGTTGACTTCGCTTTTTTCCCTCATAATCTTTTATGAATTGGCAAATAGAAACATGTCATGCCAATAGTAGTAAAGTCCGGAATTTCGTTAAGGCATTCAAAATTTACTATAATATGTGTCCCTGCACTCAAAAAGTAATATTTGTCCTATAAACACCCTATAAAGATGTTCAACTAACTATCCATCGTCAGTTGTAGCTCTGCTATGTAGACACTGCAATTGATTTATTGGCAAAAGACGTAATCTAATTATCTTTATTCATGTTGACTCTGCATTTTCCCGGTATTATCTTTTATGAATCGGCAAATAGAAATATGTCATGCCCATAGCAGTAAAGTAGGAATTTTAGGGTCTTCAAGATTTACTATAATATGTATGTGTGCGCGAATGTAATATTTGACTTATACACCTAATTTTTTTTTTTTTTTTTTTTTTTTTTTTGCAAAAGGTGTTAACCCGACTATCTCCCGTCAATTGTAGCTCTTCCCCATAGATATTCTGGATCTAGCCCTTAAGTTAATTTTAAACCCATAAACTTCAAAATCTCTGGATTCGTCTGTCCGTTAACCACTGACTCGTAAGTAACCCTTGAGAATTCTAGTCGGCACATTTTTTCAAAGTCTACATAGTCAGTACCAACTACTACTATTGTAAGTCTTGGTGCAATTTGTTTAGTTCCTCTGTCAATGTCTTCCTCTGTTTTTGTTATTTTCTTCACATGGTTTTCCTATAAATTTAGCATTTTCCTCAATTGCCACTGCACCCCATTTCCCCTCACCTTCTTGTAGATCAGAAGTAATCAAGAATCAATATATTGGTTACTATTTTATCACACAATAGGCACATAACACCAACACTAATAGCAAAATCTGAACTTTCACTAGCCAAAAAGCCCTTAAAAACATGTCTCTTCATCAGCAGAATCGAAAATGGCCCTGGCCAAGACGGTTTTATCGACAGTAGGCTCTGTTGCTGCCACAGCTATGTTGGTCCGTACGATAGTCCACGACTATATTCCCGGAACTCCATGAATATCTCTACTTTGGACTCAGAAATTGTAGTGATATTTATATTTTTCATTACTGTTATTTAAAATACTATTATAGCTATATTATATTTTCGGTACTATTATTTTGCTAAATAAATAATATTTATTATTATTATACTAGTTTATTTTGTGAGTTTCCCAACATCTACGAAACTATGCCAAATAATATTGCTTGTGAAATTAGTAATAATACCAACATGAGTGTTGTCATGGTCTGCTCTATTCCCGTCATTTTGCCAGATGTCCATGGTGATGCAGATGCATTAATGTGTCCACAGTTTAGCAAAATGATGATGCCAAAATCAGGTATGTAAATGGACATGGTTACAAGCCCAAAGCCAATGATAAAACCTTCACGAAAATACACCTCAAAGTAAGAGAATATTTGTGAGAAATGACAATCCCGTAAAGTCAAAATAAATTTGGTCAAGCGGAAGATATAATTATTGCGGTCATTTCGTAAATAAATATTGAGGCCAATGTGAGAAACTGGGTGATAGACTCTGGTGCTACTAGGCATATTTGTATAAATAAAAATAATTTTGTGTCATACACCCAAGTTGAGAAAGGAGAAGAAATTGTTTATCTTGGTGACTCGAGGACAACTCAAGTTCTCGAGAAAGGAAAAGTTCTTCTCAAACTCACATCTGGTAAAATTCTAGCATTGAGTGATGTGTTGCATGTTCCTAATATCCGAACTAATTTGATTTCTAGGGATTATTAGGAAAAGTTGGGTGAAGGTATCTTTTGAAGAAAATGAGGTTGTGTTGACCAAAAATAATATTTTGATGGGCAAAGAATCTTGTAACT
The DNA here is from genome assembly GCF_029784015.1 of Lycium ferocissimum. NCBI lineage: Eukaryota > Viridiplantae > Streptophyta > Magnoliopsida > Solanales > Solanaceae > Lycium > Lycium ferocissimum. The sequence goes on along the minus strand of NW_026721564.1, from coordinate 2,820 downwards.
ATGGTCTATTTGTGCTTAATGTTTTTAATGATTTCTCGTGAAAATGGATTTACTTCTCCTTATCTGTGAGTCTATTTCTTTGTGGCATGCCGTATTAGGACATGTTAATACCGCATATATAAAGAAAATGCTCGTTGGTTTAATATCTAGTTTAGACTTAAATAATTTTGACAAGTGTGAAATATGTCAAGTTAAAATTACTAAAAAGTCTTGTTTTTCAAGAAATAGAGAACCGAATTATTATCTTTGATTCACACCGATTTAGGTGATTTAAAGCGACTATGACTAGAGGTGGTAAAAGATATTATGTGACTTTTATTAATGATTTTTCTAGATTCACTAAGTTGCATTTACTTAGAAATAAAGATGATGCTTTTAGTGCTTTTATTTCTTATAAAACCGAGGTTGAAAATCAGCTTAGTAGAAAAATCAAGAGAATTAGATCTGATAGAGGTGGAGAATATTTGTCCTTAAATGCTTTTTGTGAAAAAGAATGTATTATTCGTGAAATAACTCCGCCTTATTCACCGAGTCTAATGGAGTAGGAAAGAAAAATAGAACATTGAAGGAAATGATGAACTCCATGTTAGTTGGTTTTAATGCACCTCATAATTTGGGGTGAAGCTATTTTATCTCGTAGTCACTTACAAAATAGGATTCCTCGTAAAAGAACTAGCAAAACTCCTTATGAATTGTGGAAAAGTTATAGACCTAATCGAAATATTTAAAAGTGGGGTGCCTTTACAAAGTTCCCTGCCGAATCTAAAAAGAGAAAAATAGGTTCTAAAACCGCTCGATCGTATGCTTATTGAACATGCGAACATAGTGCTGCATCGATTTATTGTAGTTCAAAAGTGATGTGCTTGGACGCAATACTATAATTGAGACAAAGAATGTCGAATTTTTTGAACATATTTTTTCATTGTCGATAAAATTTCTCATGCACTCGTTAAAAGAAATAATGAGATTACCTCTAATGAGGAACGAGAAGGAGCAAAGGCCTAGGAAGGAATATTTTTCTTATGGAAATGATTTTCAAACTTTTTTTGTCGATAATGAACCATCAAATTATTTTGAAGCTATCTTCTTCTGATGCTAAATTTTGGAAAGAGGCAATAAAAATTGAAATTGATTCTATCATGAATAACTGTGCACGCGCATGGCCTAGGGCACAAAACCGCGTTGAATAACAAAATTACGGAGTGATGTCATACCCTATTTTAACCTAAGTCAAAATAGTTTACGACATCCGGTATCCGGGTTAATTAAAGTTAAGGAGTCGCCACCTAATTATTTATGGTGAATTAGGACACCTAAAATTTACTAAAGTTTTTGTCTAAAAGTTAACTCCGTTTTATGATCTCTGAAACTTAAAGATCTAGGTAAGGGCTCAAACTAACCTAGAGGAAGGTATTAGGCATCCCTCTAAGTTCCATTAATAATGGTTAATCCGACGACTCAAATTTAATTAGGCTAAGTGTAAATATAATATTGTAGAAAAGTAACTTTATAAGTGTTGTTAAAGTTATAAATATAATAATATTATTTAAAATAAGACTTATGGAAAATATAATAGTTTGCATATAAATAATAGCTTTTAGGAAGAGGTTTAGCAAATTTGAATTTTAGATAACATTACGTTATATGAATAATGGCGATGTATAAAAATATAAAAAAAAAATCTACTTATTTCATGAATATGATACGCAAAGAGATGAGTTTTCTTTTATTAACTATATTTAACCATAATCGGCTAAAGCTATGCATAGTTGGATAAATCCTAAAATAATGTTTATAAAGTGTACTTGGATCAATATTTACATATTAGTGAGGGCTTGAAAGATGGAAAAATAAAACATAGTTCTTTAACTCAAAATATGTAGTTATGCCATTTCGAAAATCAATTATTCTAATAAAGATAAATAAAACTATAAATGATCTTTAATATGAAGTTTTACAATTAATTATGGGTTTGACTACTATTACCAAAACTAAACTCATTAATCCCCGCCAAGGTTCATCTAAGTTAAGGAAATAAGACAAAGTAAAGGGTTAGTCGTGCAAGGCAAATTAGAAATACACAACAAGATGAAATAGCAAAGAGAATGTCGGGCTAGCCCATTTTAGGCCCAAGCTGGGTGCGATCGTTTCCCGTCCGGGCTTTGGCTCGTGAGTTTAGTATATTGTGAGGTTCCATGTGGTAGCGGGGTCGTGAGTCTCAAAGTAGGACCTTCGCTCCGTGACATGCAAACAAAGAAAAGAAAGGAGTTAGAGAGTTTAAACGAAAGTCGTATATCAATACGAACCGGTCCCAATATACACCAAGTATATCAAGATATACAAAGGGCATATTTACCGTGTACACTAAAACAAAACATACAATAGCTTATACGCTTAACATACTTGATATATACAAACCTTCATTTAAAGCTATCAAAAGGGGTTCATAATCAAAAAGATGGGCATCAAACACCACGGGAAGGAAACAAACATAGTACATTTCGGTTACTTTAGCTAGAGAAAAACAAAGATTAATTCATTTGATATATTTTCTTATTGTGTTCAAAAAAGAAAACATCAACTTATGTTAGTACAAGAACAATTTTCACCAAAAATCAAGGAGTATTCGCCAAAAAGAAAAATTCAATAGAATTCAAAAGTGCGAACCTAAATTCAAAGATTAGTCATGACTCAAATTCACAAATATAACTCATAACTACCCAAAAGGAAACAACATTATAGCATTTCTCCCCAAAAAGACAAAATGGCTAAAAAAAAACCCGTTTAACTAAAGAAAACTAAAGGAACATCTAAATATAG
>NW_026721563.1:0-8585 GCF_029784015.1 Lycium ferocissimum | reverse complement strand
GTGGCTCAACGGGCCGTCATTCTGCTTGACGGTCCGTCCTTCTACTCGTCGAGTTGAACAACCCTCAAACTTAATTCGATTCGATTCGTTTAACTTCCAACTCTTATACTCTTTTCCCCAACATGCATAACAACTTACATGACTCTAAAACACTCCCGTAGGTCTCACATACAACTCCTCAGATGATTTTCTTTTAAACACGAATCTTGCATTCCGTATCCTATCCCTTTTTTTAGACATTTAAGCATCATCATCCTTTTCACTCGTAAATCATTGGCATATTTATACTCGAGGGTTATATTTAAACACATACGTATGCTTTCCACGTCTTACTTCGAGGAAAGTTACAACTCCCATCTAATCACACCGATGTCTCATTAATAAAATGCTTCTAAGATTGCTAACTACACACAGTGTAACCACAGTCGTCTGCTATTGCCCAATTGAAAATCGCATCAAACTTTTTTTTTAAGTCCCATCGGTAATACTCCAAAAGTTATCTTAGCGGAATTGGATATAATATATCAATATCTGTCACGACCCATCCCGATGAGCCGTGACGAGTGCCGGACCACTACTGACCAACCACTCCTATACTTATATCTACTTCTCGCTGATTACCCTGGGCCTATATAACTCATAATTAAACCAGATCATATGCCGTAAAGTTAACATAACAAAATTTACACCGAACGCTCATAACCCGTGCATCCATGGAAACAATCATACGTGTCAAGGATAACAGTGTAGGCCGACTAGGCCACTACATATGCTGTACAACAAAATAATAGCTAACATAGCTACACGACACTCCTACCTTGTACAACTGTCTTCAGATCTCTGTGGAATATAAACTGTAGGAAAGACAGGACAAGGCCCCTGTCATACCCATACATCTACATATCAAGATAGCATACCAAAAGGGTTGCAGCTCCGGATCAATGGAGCGCACTGTCTGCAGCTAAGAAGAGGTCCTACTGGTCTGGGTCGTCTGTCTGGCTACCTGACCCTGCGGGCATGAACGCAACGTCCCCAATAAAGGACGTCAGTATGAACAGTGTACTGAGTATTTAAGGCATGAATAATATTATAATAAGAGACATGAAACATAACATGGGATAAAGAAATCACCTGTACATCTGATTGCCTCTTAAAGCGGATACCATGCATGCTTAGCTTTCTTTAAAAAAAAAACAAAACAATTCTCATACTTATATAACATAATAGTAATGCTGCGGAACGTGTAGCCCGATCCATAAATAGATTATATTGCTGTGGAACGAACGGCCCGATCCATATATCATATAATAGTGCCGAGGAACGAACGGCCCGATCCATACCTATATATCCCGCGTCCGGGACGATATCATAATATACCAACTGATCAGGTGGCTATGCGTATATAACGCCTCACCCTTTCTTCCACATCCCATATATACATATATATACATATAAACATATATAATATAAGTAGCATGCATGAGAGCCCAAATAAAGGTTGTCACTTTATCAGAGTGACGTAAGATCAGTAACCTCCTATTATGTTATGGATTGATCATCATCGTTTTATCTCACCTTGAAGGAACAATTATGATAAGGTGAGATCAATAGCAATGTATGAGATCAAAGTAATTCTGAGATAAGCTCCATAGTCTCATAATGGCATTAAAATCATAAATTTCTAGAATTAAAATCATCATCATCATGTTCATCATAGAAAACATCTCATCTTTGGTGTCATAAGAAGCTTTATAAGAATCTTGAATCCTTAGCTTTTGGAAACAAGGACATCATGGAAGACATATATAGGTTCATAGGAAAGAAGTCATCATTGTCATCATGGGCATCATAGAAAACATCTTGTTTTTAATATCATAAAAACCTTGAGAATCATGAACTTCTAGCTTTTCGGGAACAAGGATGTTATGGAAGACATGTATGGAATCGTAACGTAGGAATCATGCCTTTTGAAAGAAAGGGACTAGCCTTAACATACCTTTTGGTCTCCTTAGCGATTCAACGTTTATCCTTCCAAGCTCGTAAATCTACATATAAACCATTCGTACTATGGTTAGGCTCAATGTCATATACTCATCCTAAGTCTTGGATTTAATTCCATTTAAAGTCTGCCGAAATTCGGGCAGCATCTGCTATGTTTATATGCGTAGTCTGAAATCACAATTCAATAACCAACAACCACAACAACCATACCAATATCAACAACAACATTACTAACGCCAATTTACGTCATAAAACATCTCACACGATGTTTTCCAAATTCTTCAACTAACCAACTCATTATAAGACTGTTTAATAATTTTACCTTCGTAAATAAACCGAAACTAATAATAATAAGGAGAGATTCATACCTTAATCCCTCTAGTATTGCAATATCTTTACTTTCCACCTTGAATTTGAGCCAGAACTCGTCGCTATACGATTTTATAATCATAACTATATGCTGTCTGGACCTGAATCCGGGGATTATACTCGATTTGCGTTAAAATTTGGTGTGTGGAAGTTGGTGGAAGATTCCAGAAATTTGGAGAGGTTTTCAGGTTGGCTTTGAAGAAAATAAGGGGGTAACCCCTTTTTATAACATTTTAGGCTCGGGTTGCACCGACCTAAAAATTGCTCAGTGCGTTCGCGCCCACTAGTGGCGCATTTGAGCTGAGTTGGCCCTTGGTCCTTTGCGCTTTCGCGCAGACCGTTTTCCTGCCCTGCCAGCTAGACTTGTAACGCCCATATATCCTTACTCCGTTACCATATCGATGAGCGGTTTGGTGCACTGGAAACTAGACTTCGTGAACTTCACTTTAGGCTTTTGCTTTGCCTCAAAACTCCTCGTATACTAAAAGATATTCTTCCTCCAAGTTGGGCCAAAATTGCCCTTCACATTTTCTCCAAAGTTCCAACAAACTTAATTTCCTTGGTTCGCTTGCCCTTCGATCCTTCCATAGCTTATTATATGAACTTAAACCCTCATAACCATAAGATAAACACGTATAATCTCATATGCCTCCTAAAAGGTAGCTCGAATCTTAACATACAAAACTACGGGGTGTAACAATATCACCCTCAAGGATGTATAAGCATTATTACCACAATATATCTTTTCCACTATTCTCTCAACATATTCACAATTTTAACCCATTTCTAATGATAAATTTCGCTTCAGACTCCTCTTCACTTTCCTAATATAATCGTTTGAGGCATTATGACTTACCGTTGTTGCATAACATAAAACATATTAAAATCATACTTGCTTAATTTTTAACTCGTTATCAAAGCGACAAATATACCTTCTATCATTATCTGCTCTGGTCCTGAAACTCCAACGGATGTGGGACTTCCCATGGCCATACTCTAGAACCCTGATCTAGCAAGAATCACTCTAATATGGGCTGGAATAATTCTTCTTCCTGTTGTCTCTCTATCAGTCGTTCTTGTTACACCCCGTAGTTTCGTACGTGAAAATTTATAAGAGTTGGACGTTCTAAGTATGGATACTGGAGCTCCCTTCAGGGAGATATGATATTCTGCGAACTAATCCTATGGTCATGACGGTTTACGTTCATATAATAAGCTATGGGAAATTCGGAGCAAAGCAAATCGAAGAAAATAAATTTGTCGAAAATTTGAAAAAAGTTGACAGAATTTTGGTCATAATTTTGGGTCAACTTTGGAGGGGTATATCTCCTAGTATATTAAGAGTTTTAAGGTGTTTCAAAAGCCTAAAATGAAGTTCGTCGAGTCTAGTTTCCAATGCAACAAACCTCTTGTCGATATGATATTGAAGTAGAGAATTCTGGACGTTACCAATTCAGCTGACCGAGCAGAAACGCGTGCTAAGTACTGCTACAGTAACCGACTTGCTACAGTACTGCTACAGTACCTCCCCGACCCAAATTTGAACTAATATAAAAGGGGCTTGCCCCCTCTTTTTCAGCCAAAAACCTCTTCCAAATTGTTCCAAAATCCTTTATAAATTTTCCCAACTTCCAAACCCAAATTTCAAGCCTAAATCAACGATAATTCCCGAATTCCGGTTCAGGCAACGTATAGTTGCGAGTATAGAATCGTATAGCGACGCGTGTGGTTCAAGGTTAAGGTGAATAAAGTGAATTTCTTCTACTATAAGGTATGTTCTTGCTATTATTTACATGATTAAGGCGATATAAAGGTTTAGCAATTCTTGGAAAGGAAAGAATCATAGGAGAAAAATCATAAAGAGTTGAATATAATTATTTGATTATGGTATTATGGATGTTGTTATGGTTGGTTTGAATATTGGAGAAACATCGTGTGGGATGTTTTATGGAATATATTGGTATTGATATGGTTGTTGATGTTGTTGGTATTGTTTGGGAGTTGTTTTGGTATTTGGAGGAGGTAAAGAATATAGAGATGCTGCCGAAATTTCGCATTTGTAGAAAGATTTATTTGAAGGACTAAGACAAGCGTATAAAGGTGAGTCTAACAATAGTATAAATTTTTTTGAATATAGATTTATGAGCCTGGGAGGACAAACATTGAGTAGTTAAAGTTAAGGCGACCAAAAAGGTATGTTAAGGCCAAACCCTTTCTTTCTAAAGGCATGGTTCTTTTGTTATAAAACTTTGTGCCATATCCATAATATCCTTGCTTTCACAAATGCTAGAAGTCTATGAATCTCATGGTCCTTACGATATTATTGAGCTTATTCATGATCTTGAGGCTATTCTTTGTGATTGATCTCACCTCATAATACTTGTTCTTTCGAGGTGAGATATAGCGATGACGGTTCTATTTTCAATGCTGTCTAAGTTCATGATTCTCGAGACTCCCATGACATCGTCGACTTCACCTTAAGATAGTTGATCTTCTAAGGAAGGATATAATGATAATGATAATGGTAATGATGATGTTGATTTCAGTTATGTATTTTTATGTATATGTATGTATGTATGTATGTATGCATTGCATCCCACTGATCAGTTGGGTATAACATCGAGTCCCGCAAGGGCCGAGTACGGATAACACCGAGTCCCGAAAGGGCCGGGTACGGATATGACAGATGTATGTATAGTAAGTGTATGTGAATGCATATGTATGTATGTTGTGTATGGATGTGTATGAAATGTTTTTCCTGTAGACGAGTAGTTTACATGACAGAGATCTTAAGAAGAGTACGAGGTATAATTACTTACTTCATCTTATGTTATCTTCATTCTGATATCATACTACTATTCATGCCTTACATACTCAGTACATTGCTCGTACTGACGTCCCTTCTTGTGGACGCTGCGTTCATGCCCGCAGGTGTAGATAGACGAGACGAGGATCTTTCATCGTAGGCTGCCTTCAGGTACCAGTTTTGATTGGTGAGCTCCACTTCTTCCTGGAGCATTGCCGAGTCTGAGTTGCATATGTTTTTTTTTTGACAAGAGGGTATGTCGGGGGCCCTGTCCCGACTCATATACTTCAGTCATGTTCATAGAGGCTTTGTAGACAGTTCCTGTGTACAGGTTAGTCATAGTGTGACAATAGTAATGTCGGCATCATGGGTCTATTGTATATTTACCTATGCATGATATTATGTTCATATTTAGCCTCTTGATCTTATTATTTCCATTCGAGACATAGAGGATGTGAGTTGTAAGTTGGTTCGCTCGGTTTTCGCAAGGTGCCGGGTGCCAATCACGCCTTACCTAGGGTGGGGTGTGACAGTTCTTCACCACCTAAAACTTTTACAATTGTACCAACTATACTAACCTGTCAGGTCTGACCACCACCTTCATTTGGACCTTGCCGCGAAGATACCGTCAAGTCTTGGCTAATAGGGTCCTTAGGCTGCAAACTCCTCGATTTCTCAGAAGGCCTTGCATTCTCCGCTGGTCTACCATAATCTGAAGCTTGAGGTTCAACCCCAGCATTGGCCTTTCCCTTACGTGTCCAACTATTCCAAGGGTGAAATGAGCAACATCGGAGATTTTCCTGGCTTCTCTACTCTTATCAAAGCCGATGGTACCTGCAACGCTGATTCATCCTAAATCTCTGAGGGATCTATTTCCATAGAAGATATATTCTAAGATGGGTCTGTCTCAATGGAGGGTACATCCTCACTTGGGTACTCCTCTAAAGAGTAACTTAATCCTCCCCCTGTCATCATTACAATCCTCGAATCGCCTGTAATTCTTTCTGAAGAAGTCGTCATCAAACTGTAAAACAGCATAAACTAGGGTTGAAGATTTACCCCTATGACTCAGCTCTATGGAACGATCTAGAATACAAAGAATGGTAACTATCCTAAATGCCCTGCAGCCTACTGTTTATAAGTGTGGCGCGCTTCACACCCATAAACAAGACTCTACAGGACACGACTCATGGACAACCCTAGGACAGAACTGCTCTGATACCACTTCTGTCACGACCTAACAGGAGGGCCATGGCGGGCACCCGGAGCTAACCTACTGAGCACCACAACATGTATATGCATCTTATATCCATACATGAGTGGGCCATCATGCTAACTCATAAATATCATAACTGTAAGGGGCACAAGCCCAAAGATAATATACATACGTCAGCAAGCTAATCCCAAGTACATATGCCAACAAGGCTATCCATAGTAATGATAATGACAGAGATATAAATCGAAATAGCCATAGGACATCTAACTATGCATATCTGTCTACTAGACTCTACTGGAGTACATAACATAATAAGAACGTGACAGGACCTGCCGTACCCATCTGTACACAAAGGATAATACCAACTGGACTATAAATCCAGAACAAGTGGAGTGCTCCTGTACTACCGCTGAAAAGTCAGCCTATGAGTCTGAACCGTCTCCCTGTCTACCTGCGGGCATGAAACCAGTGCCCCAAACAAAATGATGTCAGTACGAATAATGTACCGAGTATGTAAGGCATGGATAACAACATAATGAAAATATAGAGATAACATGACATAAGAAAGATCAACCTGAACCTGTGAATGCCTCTTAAGGCGGATGTCATGCATGCTTAGCTTTTAAAAAAACATTTTCATACATATATAATGTAAGTGTTAGTGCTGCACAACGTGCAGCCCGATCCATAAATGTTAGTGCTGCAGAACGTGCAGCCCGATCCATATATCATATCATCCCGCGTCCGGGGTATCATCATAACCTACCCACTGCAGTGGTGTGCACAATAGGTGCTGTACCCGGTCGACTATAGCGTGGCTCGGTGTGAGAAAATACATACATATATATAAAGCATGCATGAGAGCCCAAATAAACGTTATAACTCTATCGGAGTGACGTAAGGTCGGTAACCTCCGATTATCATTATGGAACTATCATCATGAACATATCTCACCTTGGAGGAACAATAATCATAAGATGAGATCAACATCAATAATAAGATTAATAGCCATAATAATCAGGAGATAAGAATCAACAATATCATAAGAACATCAAGAACATATGCTTCTAATATTTCTAAGATAGGAATCATTATGGACATCCTTTGTGTAAGCTCAAAACAATGGAATCATGCCTTAAGAAAGAAAGGAACAGCCTTAGCATACCTTGTCGACTCCTTAACTACCTAGCGCTTATCCTCTCGAATTTGCAAATCTACATTCAAGATAATTCGTACCAAGGTTAATTCGGTGAAATGCTTATGAGGTCAAACCAAGCTATTAAGTAAGCTAACGAAATTTGGGCAGCATTTCCCCTTACTCTCCAACCACCTCAACATATACAACAACCCACAATAACAATAGAAAGTTCACAAAAGCCATTAAATACTCCTTTCACTGCCGATACAAAGAATATACACCAAACAACCCAAAGTATACCAATATACAATAACAATATACACTTCCTGTTACACCTCAAAAAATTTTCTGTTAATGCACAGTGGATAGAATAACGAAGGGCTTGAAGTATACGATGTTTCAATAAGTAAGAAATAGCATTTGATGATCCTAATTGCGATTCCAAAGACATTCAAGGTAAGAGAAGAAAGTTTGCCAAGAAAGGCAAGGTACACGTTATGTATCGGAAAGGATTTATGAGTAACAAGTTAATGATGACTTAATGATGTATTGGATAAGAGTTATAACGTCCCTTAGATAGTTAATGAGGTGTTAAACAAGTGTCAAGAAGGTTCCATAAGGATTGGAGACCGAACGAGTCGACGAGAACGAGTTTCGGAATAGCTGGGCATTATACGGTCCAACATACTGGCCGTATAAAACATACTGGCCGTATGTTAGGCCGTATATTCTACCTAGAAATATATCCCTCACTGGACCAAATCTACGGCCACACATACGGTCCATATAAATTATATGGACCGTATGTTGGTCCGTAGAACTGAGTCGGGACAGGTTCTAAATTAATATAAGGGACCCAAGCAAATTTCATGTCATTTCATTTTCACTCCCATTCTCTCAAGAACTATCTAGAATATTTCTACACACCTTTTCTACAAGAACTGAAGAGAAATTGATGATCAACTTCATCAAACCAAGAGAATCAAGTGCAAGAAACTCATTAAGGTTCATCCAAGACAAGAAATCCAAGTGGAAGTGGAACTAGGGTTTTCCTC
>NW_026721562.1:0-8078 GCF_029784015.1 Lycium ferocissimum | reverse complement strand
TGAACCTTTTCAAATTTCCCTCTTTTTTCCCCTTAACCTTTCTCAATATTTCCATACTCCCAAATTTCTTAAATAATATTTATCACCAACTTGTATATTAAAATACATTTGGAAGATGGTCATTCCCTTAACTTACCACGACCACCATGAAATATCCGAACGCACAAAACACGGGATTTAACATCAGTAACTTAGCTTAACCCATCTTCACTTTCCTTCGTAATGCAAGTCCCCGCCATATTGTTACTACCGAATCCAAACATTTCTCGCTAAGTATTCCCTCACTTAGTGCGATTCTTCGCATACAAATACTCGTAGGTTGCATAACTATTGTACGGCTACTCGCGTAAATATATCCAATCTTAACTATAGCCTTTCATTCTCTCGTTCATTACGCTGCGTATCTTCGTATATCTCGCATTTTGTACGTGAAATATTTTAAGTTAGTTGCGACAAGTTAAAGACAAGGTTATTTTTCGACTTGTTTTCGGACATAAGTGCTTATGAATTTGTTGGATGGAAAGTTAGACATTTCATGAAAATTTGGGGCCAAAAGTGAAGTGTTGGAATTTAAATTCATGAAAAAAAAAAATAACCATGTGGCCATGCACATGATTTGTGGGCCATAGGCCACATGTATGAAGAATATGTGTAGTATTAGATGACTTATTAAGTCATCTCTTGGAAAAATCTAGAAAATTTGAGAAAAGTGGAAAAAAAAAAAAGGAGAAAAAAGATGATATGGCCCGTGCACATGTATATATATATATATATATATATATATATATATATGTGTGTGTGTGTGTGTGTGTGTGTGTGTGTGTGTGTGTGTGTGAGTAATAACGTAAGGCACAATTCATTATTTCAATTCTAGAGAATTCCAAAGAAAGGAAAGAAAAGAGAGAGAGACTCTAGAGCGAGGGTACAGCGAGAGTGGTGCCTCCCCGTGTTGGCCTAGAAAATTTACTTCCTCGTAGCTTTTCTACCAATTGGAGGGGTCGCGTTAACGTGGAGTAGTCGTTGAAGTAGCAAAGCGTTCATTATTGCCAAGCATGTCCCGTGAGAAGAGGGGTGGAAGAGAAAAGGTAGTTCCAATCTTTTCATGTGTTGAGGATGATTTGTGCATGTTGTGATATGTAGAAACTAATGAAGCTCGTGAAAATAACGAGTCATTATTTGTGGCAGTATATCTATATATATATTGTGTAGGGTAGGAATGAAGAACTAATGCTATTTGGTGTTTGGTTGATGTTGTTGTGAATGGCTTGAACATGTTGTGATGTGTAGGTGTGCATAGGAATTGTGTAGGTTGATGTTGGAAAAAATTGCCAAGGCCGTGTGTGGGTACATTTTTGGAGCCAAGGTGAATCAAAATATATTTTCTTGTAATTACGATAATAATGTTGTCGATGGTTGAATTGTTGGTGTAGCTTATGATTTAGAAGAAAAGAAATGTGTCGTCGATGTTTACTTGGACTTGTAAGGTTTCGGGTTGCCTTGTATGTTGGATGGGGTGATTTGAATATTGTGTGGATTGCTTGAAATATTCTTGAATCGTGATGAAATGATCTCGGATTAGTATTTGAATATGTGAATGTCGATGTTGACTTGAACGTATGTAGTTTATTGGAATATAAATGGAATGTCGTCGAATTATATAGAAAGGAGTTATTAATGTTAGAATGTGTTTGGAATTGATTATCGATGTTGTTATTATGTTGGTTGGTATTGTTGATAATGATTTGGCGAGTTGAATTCTCGGGAATGTCAATTTTATGGGAAGTCTTTGTCGAAATTTTTGTAGATAAAGTATAAATTTGGAATTGAATTCTTAAGTATTATGGCTAATGGTTGATACCTAATGGCATGATTGTAGATCGTGAGAAGTCGAGACGTAAGTTCGGATTAGCTAGGGAAGCGGCTAAGGTATGTAAGGCTTACCTTTTCCTTCTTTGTATGTCTTAGACGTACGTAAGATATGACATAATTTATGTGAGGTAACTCCGCTCTTACGTTCAGTATGTATATGATTCTTATTTGCTTCATGATATGATATTTCTCATATGGTCCTTAAGCCTTATGTATACTTGGATTTCAAACATTGTATAAAGAATTTCATTTTTAAAAAGATCCTATGTCTAAAAACGTCCCAATGTAACTTTGTAAACAAAACCGGATTGCTTTGAAACGCTCACAAAATGATTCCATAATGTGTAATGACTTTAACTTTCATGTGCGGACGTTTGAGTTGGTTTGACGTATATACGTAGGGCCGGGATTTACCTTGGTATAGCCCTAACGACTTGTTTTTTTAAAAGAACTTACCATGATATGATTTAACTCTCGAGCGTCGACTACTCGCTTCGGTGAGTCTATGATGTTGATTTATGTGCATATGGTTTCTGCTACTGCTGCTCGTGCATGCCTCTGCAATGCATCTTTCACCGAGTCCGGGCGCGTACGCATTCGTGCAACTTCTCTTGCATTATTCACCGAGTCCCTGGCTGGGAGGGGACCTATATATATATATATATATATATATGATGATATGATGATGTGATGAGATGGAGATGGCGCCGGGGATGGCATCGAGTCCACTTGTTAGCGGGGCAGGGACACGTATTCATGAGTCTCTCACTAGAGGGCGGGTACGGTATGTATATATATGTATATGTGCGTACATACATGATTATGATATGATTTTACTACCGAGTCCATACTAGAGAAGCGGGTACGGTATATATGTACGATGACATAATGATACGATTAAGATATGATTTTATCTGAGTCCCTCGTTAGAGGGCGGGACACGCTATATGTATACATGATGATTATATGATTTTGATATGCATGATAAATCTTTTCGAAGAGCAAATTTTATGATTTTCCGTATTCTTTACTTCGGTATGATCCAGCTTCTTGTATTTCATGCTTTACATACTCGGTACATGTTAAATCCTTCGACCCCCCTTTCTTCGAAGTGCGTTTTCATGCCACGCGGGTGCACCCCGGATAATGTGAGGATATTATTAGAAGATGTTCCGGAGGGATTGGCGAGCTCCGAGTTCCTTGGTCTTTGCCGAGTCAAAACATATGTTACGTCGGTTGTTCATGTTAGAACTTTTGCGGACGGTGTTGTGGGTATAAGATGTCGATTATGTAAGCGGCTATGTAGCGGAAGTGTGTCATTACGCATTGTATTGAAAGTTTTATATGTTCTGACTTTCCTTTGATTCAAGAAAGATAAAAAGCATATTATTAACCGAAAGACTTTCTTTATGTGTTTGTTATGGTTGAAAAGCCCCCGTATGATTACGAGTGTATGGGAGTGGGTTCGCTCGGCCCTAGGTAAGGGTCGGGTGCCCATCATGCCCTAAGGTGTGACAAATTGGTATCGACCGGTTCGTCTAGGGGTTTCTGTCATTGTCCGGTAGATCACTTGATGGTGTGAAGCCGCCACGTTTTACTAAACGAGGGCTACGGGGCGTTTTATATGGTCACTCTTCTTTGACATCTTAGATCGTGTCGTAGAGCAGAAGTTATATATTATGAAATTCAGAGCACGCAACCCTTGACTTCGGCTAGAAAGGGCATCGGCGGAAAGCGATTAACGATTTCACCGGGTACGTAGGTAAGCAAAGGTATGCAAGACATATGTCGAGGTAAGATATATATATTGAAATACAGAAGTTGAGATTAAAAAGGGAAAGTAAACTGTGACGGTGCACAGTTGGGCATACAAGGTATGTATTATTATTTTTGTCTTGTCGATGATATTGGGAGCCTGTGGTAGTGATATGATTCGATATGTATATATGTTATTTTTGTGGGGTATTGTTGGTATTTTCTGTGTACCCAAGTTTTGAGATATTAACCGAATCACGTACGGATAGAAATTTTCGGACAATAAAATAGAAAATAAGATATAGATTTGTAATATGTCTTGAGGTGCGTGCAGTAAATGAAAAAATTTTTGATTGACACGCTACGAGTACGGTATATCGAAAGAAGCTAATTATTGAATCGAGGATAATAATAATTTACAAGGTCGATGTTGATATGGTACAAATACAACCGGCAAGTGACCGTGACTGAAGAATGGGTGGGCACCCAACATACAACATTCTTAAATCACAGTCGTAAACGGATGGCTTAACGGACATAAATATCCAAACGCTGCCTCGGTTATATCAAGCTGTCTCCGAACAAATCTCAAGCACAGCGAATATATATAAAAAGCGGGGCCCCGGATGGCGCACGGCCCAAAATATATATGCACGAATGCAACGAACGAATATATATCATACAAACACAGTGGGCTACGGAATAAGGGGAGCACTCCAAACGGACCTCTAGATGAGGGAATCCTAAACGGGTGGATCACCGAAGCTGCAACGAACGAATATATACCAAAAATGTGAGCTCGGAATGAGGGAGCACTCCAAAGGGGTGTCCCCAAATATGGATCACCAAAGCTGTGTATGTACAAGGGCATGAAACGCGCGAGAAAATATATATGTAGTACAAATGCGAGTGTAATCGAAATAGCAGCCGTAAATACGGAAAGTAAAATGCGTTTCCAAAATATCAAAATGTTGCTTTCAAAAAAATAAAAAAAAGCATGGGGCACGCTCGAAAATATGGTCGCCCGCACCGTCGATGGCGCCATGTACACGGCATAACACCGAATAGTTTCAAATCTCGGTATCCGTCCACGTATATCTACAACATATCGCCATACACAGCATAACTCCAAATATAGCGGAACCCGGCCCTCTAGCGAGGAGCTCGGTGAACCATAATCACGGCCTAACAGGAGTATAACAAAGTGCACACGACAACGAACCGGCCGGGACTCGGCGAAAGATATAATAGAATGCACGAGCGGAGTCGTGAGAATCATATAAAATCATTGTCTTAGACTCAAAGATAAGTAAAGTACCATATTAAAATCGAGAATAATAATTACAACATTTCTTTCAAAGATTCTTTACATAAAGTCGCGGGACCACGAAGAGAGTGTGAACTGAGCTGGGCCCGCGGAAAACATACTCATCCTACGTCATACAACCTTCTAAAAGTATCAAAGCAATCAGAAACTTTCTGTGAAAGTTATGGGCGTTTATAGTTTTTGAATCGTTAAGAATAAGCTTTTTAAAAAACCAAACTTTTATGCAAAAGTTGAAAATCAATAATTCCAAATACATGGGATCAAATTTCATAACATCAACATGTGAATATCCAGAAACTAGTGCGTATCATAAACATGCTCGGATTGCGAAATAGAGTTTCCTCGAGGTTCGTGTCATAGCCTATTTTAACTAGAGCATGCCAAGAAGAAAAGTTGCTTTACACATACATCAAACGCTCTCCAAAATAATCCAAACTCAAGCTAAATCCAACCTACGTCTCGGGCGGCCCAAGGTCTACAAACAAGTCATAATATGCCAAACATTAGTTAGAGACATTTTTGGGCATTTAATTCAATTTAATAGCAATTCTACGAGAAATTTGGCGACATTTCCACAATAAATAGACCAACACGAGAATTTAACTCGGCCAAATCAATCAACAACAACAACCCAACCTAGCAACATCAATAACGAATGGGCAAGACAATATAACATTAATAAACTTTTCCATCATTCAACAACATATATAAATTCAATTCCACGGCTTACCTTCAAGCCAACATTAGACATACATTCGATTACTAACCCGAACCCATACCAACAATATTTAAAGACATTCCAAGCAATTCATACAAAAATTTCAAACAATCCAACAATTTCTCCCGCTCACCCAAAATCAGTCCCCAACTTGAACCTCGACTATAACACATTCCTCATTTTGAATAATGATTTGCATCCAATTCACATTCTAACAATGCTATTCTCATCAATATAGAAATTACATTAAATGTACAATAACCTCCAAATCGATCATAACAATTACAACGTCAATTTGAGTCATTAAATAGTCATTTCTCATCATTATGAATTCTTAACGACAACAATTAAAACATTAAGCGATATTAATTCATTTCTTGTCATATTCCATGATCCACATTCGGCCAACACACTCCTATATACATATTGATGATTCTCATTCATTCTGCTCACTCTACAATGATCACAACATGCTAACTAGACTTTAATTCATTGCTTCAATACCACCTGACACACACGCGCATCACACGGCTAGCACACCATACAACCTCAATTCCAACTTACTATTTTTCATGATTTTCATCCATATTAACATACTAGAACATACATACAACCTTTATAACATACAAAACATTATCAAATCTTACCTTTCTTCCTTCAACTCCACAATTTGCCTAGGGTTTGCGATAATGAAAACTAGCGGTTGGATGACCGAACAACACTTCCACGCTACCTAGGGACCTCGAAATAGTGGCTTTGCATCAAAGGAATAATTTTTGGATGGCTTGAATTGAACTTGACTTTTTTGTTCTTGGCCGAGAGCCATGGTTGTTCTTCACTTCTTGCTCTTTTTTTTTTCTAAGTGTTGGATGATGAAAATGAATTAGTAGTCATCTTCTAAGCCAATATAAGTGTTATATCCCGTATTTTGCACGTCGGGATAATTGGACCAATTAAAAGTTGTCCACAAGACCATTAGCTGATCTGCAGTAGAGATTTTGCTTGACTTAAAAGAATAAGTTGTGCATGAATGGATGATTTCTAATTTCCAATTTTATCACTTTTGGTCCCAAAGTTTCTAATTTTGGAAGGGACATTAAATTCATGAAAAAGAAATGTCTCAAAAAAAAAAAGAAATATAAGTCCCGACTTTGTACCTTGAATAGTTTTGTCCATGGCAGCGTGGTTAATTAATCCGTGTTGTTCCAAGATGACTAACTCAATACGGGATATAATGTTACATTCCGTATTTTGTACCCTCGGGTAAGTCAAGGCAAGTGACACAAGTTGATGGTAAGCCACACTGGAAAATTGTAAAGTGGGAATATTAAGAAAGGCCCGGGGTAAAAAGGAATGTATCGCGAAATGACTCATGGAATACGGAGAAAGGCTAGGGGCAAATTTGGAACTAAAGGAAATGTTTTTCATGAATTAAGAGAAATTCCCTAGAAATTTCAAGAAAAGGGAGCCACTTGACCGTGGACCCCACTTGCAATATTTGGCCAAATGAATTCAAGCCAAGCATGGGGATAATATGTCTAATTCTCATTGGAAGGGACTAAGTATATATATAAGGGAAAGATGACTTGTTCATCTTATTTTCTCTAGACATTTCAAGAGACAAGAAAGCTTAGAAAGAGAGAAAAAAAAAAGATATGGCCATTCGGCCTTGAAGGAAACAGAGAAAAAAAAAAAAAAAAAAAGAGAGGGAGTTTCTCAACTTGTTTTTCATAGCCAAACAATCACCTTGAAGGTCTCTTGTATAGTAGGTGACTTTGGAGCAAGAAAAACACATATCCATACAAGTCTTAAATTGAGTCAAGCCAAGTGAGGAAGTAAGGAAAAAAGTGTTATGGATGTCTAATCATGAAAATGGATGAAATCTTATGGAAGTGTGTGTGTGTGCTATGTGTGTGTGTGTGTTGTGTGTTATGTTGTGTTGTGTTGTGTGTTGGTTGTTGTAATGTATGAAAAATATGGAAATCCATGAAAAAAACATGCATATGGGTGTTGGCCGAATGGTAGATTATGGTAGGGTGTAGTGAATTGATTTTATTTAGAATGACAATTGTTGTTATGGTAGGTTCTATGATGTAAGAATAAGGATTTAATTATTTGGAGGAATAAAGAGTTGGGTTGTTGTGATTGAATTTGAAAGAAGGAAATATGTTGTTGTTGTTTCATAAAAATTAGAAGATGTTGGGTAAGTAGTATATTGATGGTATTGTTGGAATATCATGTGAATTAAATTGTAATGAATTATATTGAATTGTATGGAATTATATTGAATTGCATTTAATAGAATTGAATAGAGTTGAAATGAATATAAGTGGCTTGTTGGTATTGTTGGTTGATGATTTGGCCGAGTCTATTCTCGGATTTGTTGAGTAATAGGCGACGAATTTCGGG
>NW_026721561.1:0-24823 GCF_029784015.1 Lycium ferocissimum | reverse complement strand
GAAAAATTTTGCTATGTATTTTATTTTTATTTGATTTAAAAAGTTTGGCGTGACTTTGTATGCGGTAAGAGTACGAGGGTTCGCTCGGCCTAAGTAAGGGTCGGGTGCCCGTCACGTCAATAAGGTTAGGGTGTGACACGAAGCTCCCGATTCTTTGAAAAGAGATTGACTACGGCTCGGTTCGGCTCTTACGAGGGACGAGATGGGTATGTTATTTATTTTGATACTACGGTGTTGGATTGGGTGTGTGTTAATACGACACGGCGAGTTATAGCTTATGCTTCCCGGTGACTCGAGAAAGCACGAGAGAAATTATCCTACTCACGATTTGGAACTAGGTAGTAATTCATGCTACGAAGATATGGAGACACTATCTATATGGCGTTCATGTTGATATTTATACGGATCATAAGAGCCTCCGATATATCTTTAGCGAAGGAGCTAAATTTGCGGCGAGAGGAGGTGGTTAGGGTGTGAAAGACTACGATGTCGATATTTTATATCATCTGGGAAAGCTAATGTCGTAGCGAGATGCACTCGGTTTTGTAAGTCTATGGGTAGCTTGACGAAGTGCGGAAGTCGAAAGAAAGAAATGGTTCGTGAGATTCATGACTATCTAGTCTTGGAGTCCGCTTGGGCGGATGATTGGAGATATTGGGGTTTTTGTTTGAGGTGCTGAATCCCTGTCTGGAAGAAATAAAGCGACACCAATATGATGACCTATTCGGCACGGTACGAGACACGACCCTTGAAAAGAGAAGACCCCGTTCGAGATTACATCGATGGAGTATTATTACATAGGGGCGGTGTATGTGTACACTGACGTTGCGGGGGTACAACGGCGATAGGTTATGGGTGAGGCACATTATGCCCGTTATTGTTCATCCGGGGTCGACGAAGATGTATCATGACCTCGAGTGCTGTCGGTGGGACGGTATGAAAAGGGACATAGCGAGTTCGTTGCTCGGTGCCCAAGTGCCCGGACGGTAAAGATCGAGCATCGGAAAATTTTGGGTGGATTATTACGGGAGATGGAGATTCCGACTTGGAAGTGGGAGATAATTAATATGGACTTCATTACAGGCTTACACTCGCGCACTCACGGAAGTATGACTCCATATGGGTTATTGTTGATAGGCCGACAAAATCGGCCCACTTCCTTCCGGTCGGGACTACCTATTCGGTGAGATTATGCCGGGTTATATATTAAGGAGATAGTAAGGCTTCACGGGTTCCCATATCTATTATCTCCGACGAGAGGTGCCCGATTCACGGCTAATTTACGGAGATCATTTCGAAAGGATTGGGGACCCGGTGAGTCTTAGTACGGCATTTCATCCTCGTCGACGGACGGGCGACGCGCACTATTCGGATTTGGAAGATATGTTGCGAGCTTTGTGTTATTGATTTCGAGAGGTAGTTGGGATGATCACTTGCTTTGGTTGAGTTTGCTTATAATAATAGCTACCACTCTAGTATCCGGATAGCCCCGTATAAAGCTCTGTATGGCGGGGAAACGAGTCGCGATTAATTTGGTTCGATGTTGGTGAAACTAGATTAATTGGCCCAGATATGATCTAGCAAGCAGTTGATAAAGTGAAACTCATTCGATAAAGGTTATTAGCAGCCCATATGTTATATCCCGCATTTTTGTACGTCGGGACATTCCGGACTAATTGCGGAAATGTTAAGGAAACAATTGGGGTCAACTTCCATTTTTGGAAAGTATTCTATTTTTGGAAGGTGTATTATTATATGAAAAAAAAAAGTAAGAAAGAAAATGAAGCCATGTGGCTGTCCACCTAAGGTGTGGGCCATGGCCACATGGATGTGTTATATAAGTGAATTAAGATGACAATTATTCCATGTTTCATCATTTTTAACTCTAGAAATTTCAAGAGAATTGGAGAGAAAAGAAGAAGGAGCCATTCGGCCCCTCCATAGCCGAACCAACCCAAGGAAAAAGTGATCAAATAAAAAAAAATTCTCTAGCAAATCTACTCCCTAGAAGGTGCATAACGACGTGGTGAAGTCGTTGGAGTAGTAAGAGCAAGGGTTGATTCAAGGTGCAAAGTCTAGCCAGCTTGAAGAACCAATTGGAAGAGGTATGATTCAATCTTATTTTTCATATGTTATGAATGGTTTGTGAATATTATGAAGTGTGGAAATGAATAGAAGTCATGAAAATAAAGATGTTGGAGTGTGGCCGTGTGGGTGTGTTGGCCGTGTGTACTTGTGATGTTTTGTAAGGGTGGTGAGCTAATTGAATTTAACATGTTGTGTGTTGTTGTAATGTGTAGAAAATGAATGAAATCCATGAGATTATGTATGTTGATGTTGGGCCGTGACTAAGGGCTAATTGGTATGTAATGAATGAGCTAATGTTGTCTAGTATTTTGGTTGTCGTCGTTATGAATTTTATGATGTAAAATGAAGTTTAATGATCCAAGTTGAAGATTAAACCCGTGTGGACTGAATTGAAGCTTAATGTGACCTTAATGTAGTTTCTTGAATTTGTAAGAATGATGTTGTTAAAGTGTGGTTTAGTGGTGTAGTTTATGAATTTGGAAAGAAGGGAACGTGTTCATGTGGTGTTGTTGGGTTGGAGAGGTTTTCGGGTAGAATGATGCTTTATTGGAGAGTTGAATTATTGTGCGAGTTGTTTAAAGCATTCTTAAATGTTGTTTAAATGGTTTGAATATATGAGGTTGAATTGAATATAATTGGCATGTTGTCGAAATATGTGGAGAAGAATTATTAGTGATATAATGCGTTTGAATTGATTGTTAATGTTATTAAAATGGTTGTTGGTATTGTTGTTGAAGAATCGGCCGAGTGGAATTCTCGGGGTTGTTGTATTTACAGGGGAGGTGCTGCCCAAATTTCTGTAGAATTGGGTAATGGTTTGGAATTGAAATTCCTAAATACTTATAGCTAATGGTTAATATTTATTGACGTCGTGTAGACTTTGGAGAGCCGAGGCCTGAGTTTGGATTAGCTTAAGGAGCGGTCAAGGTATGTAGAGCTTACCTTTCTTTCTTTTGGCATGTCCTAGTGCTAAGTAGGTTATGATACGAGCCTCGGGGTGATTCCATTCTCACGATCCGAGCCTATATACGCTTTTTAATCTCCTCTTAAAGTTGACACTTCAATGTAGTTGGATTAGAACTCTTATGCTTTATATGAATGGACTTTTCAAGTGTTATATGAATAATTTTGCTTTTGAAAATCTCGCAACTACGAACACCCGTAACTTCCACCCACGGGCTCGGATCGCTCCGAAACGCTCATAGGAGGTTCCATAATGTATAACATCCCCGACCTTCATAGACGGGCTTGGATTTGGGTTGACACCTATCCGTGGGCCCCGAGACTTTTCCTATGCTTAGACTTAACGATTTTCCGAAAAAGACTTAATGTGATTATCGTTTGAAGCCCCGAATATGATTACCTATTTATTTAATAAGTCTGAAATGAGAAGTATTGTGTATATGATTCCGATACGAAGTTATGATCCTTATGGTTCGGTTTAATATGTGCCCGAGTGGCATTCGGAAGAAACGTGTTTGGACTATTGTATTAATTTGTAAGTAATGAATTGTTTTGGTTAATTTATTAAGTCTTTGTAAATGTTTGCATTGCATATGGTTTTACATTGCATATGGATATAAGTATTTTGAGTTGTATATAGATCCTACGATTCTGCTCGTGCATTCTGTTATTACCTCTTTCGCCGAGTCCCGGGCCGGTTATTATCGTGCGCACAATTCGAAGTATGATGAGCTTCCGAAGTATGACGAGCGCCTAATATGATATGATACGATATGTTACCGAAGTATGATGAGTTTCTGATATTATGGTGTTATGATGTGTCCGGTACGCCGAGCCCCTCTTGGTCGGGTACCGTGGTTATATGATATGATGTGATGATGTGTGACGGAGATGCAGGAGATATGAAACTTCCGAAGTATGATGAGTTGTGGCGCCCAAGGCAGGAGGGGCGACCACGTTCCGTCCGCCGGGTCCTATTACGGGCAGCATAGGGTATGTGATATGATAATCTGTTGATCTGATAAGCTGATGATAATCTGATGATTTGATAATCTGTTGATATGATAATCTGATGATCTAATAATCTGATAATATGATAATCTGATGAAGTGATAATCCAATGACATGATAGTATGATGACATGGTATGATATGATGATTCTGTTCACCGAGTCCCTCACTGGAGGGCCGGGTCACGTTATCTGCGCATACGTATATGATGATTAACTACTTATGATAATCAGTCCCGTTATGGATCGGACATGACACATGATATTGATATGTATGATTTGTAACTCAGGAGTAAGTATTTGAGCATTCTGTCTGTCATACTTGACTTCTGTGCCTTTATGTATGATTTATATTTCCGACGCACGCATTTTGCTATTTTGGCTACTACACTCACTTTCTGTACCCCTTACTTCGATTATGATCTTGTTATCTGAATTCCATGCTTTACATACTCGGTACATATTAAATATGCGACCCCCTTTCTTCGGAAGTTGCGTTTCATGCCGCGCGGTACGGGTAGATGTTCGGTGATTCATCGGACCTGGGCATCCATTCGTTATTTGGAGAGCTCCCCGATCAGAGCCTACGCTTTTGGTACAGACACTTCTGTTATTCGTATATATGTTTGTTCACGGGTACGGCGGGGCCCTGTCCCGTCATATGGTTCTGTTATGATTCTTAGTGGTCTGTAGACATAAACGTGTGGGTTGTGGGCGAGTTCTGTACAGTTGGGTTTGTATGCTTTGCGATCTTATGCGTTGACAGCCTTACCGGCTATGTCCGTTATGTATATATGTAACTATGTATATGTATATATGTTAGCTTTGGGGCGACGACTTACTTTCGCCTGTGCTTATGCTATTAGTAAGACGATTATGGTTGATGGGTACGTATGAGTGCCCAGCTCGGGCACTAGTCACGGCCTACGGGGTTGGGTCGTGACACCGAAGTCGGCGAAATCATATGCAGATAATCGCCGTCGACATTTAGAGCTTCAGATTGGTGATTGGGTATTCTAAAGAAAGTGTCACCTATGAAGGGTGTTATGAGATTCGACAAGAAAGGGAAGCTCGGTCCGAGATATATTGGGCCTTATCGGATTATCCGAAAAATAGGCAAGGTTGCCTATGAATTAGATCTACCCGGCTGATTTGGGAGCGATTGCATCCGGTGTTTCACGTGTCTATGCTTCGCAAATGCGGTCGTGACCCTTCCCGAATATTTCCCACGGATGATATCCGGGTCAAAAGGAGCTATCCTATGAAGAGCAGCCTATAGCCATATTGGATCGTCAGGTAAGAAGGTTGCGGAATAAAGATGTTGTTAGAACCCGTATTTTATACATTGGAACAATCCGGATTAATTATGATGAATTAAGGACAAAACTATTTCGGGATACAAAGTCGGGATTTTTGACCTTCGATTTTATTTTGAGATATAAGTTGTGCATGAATTTGTTGGTATGGAACACTTAGGAAAATTTGGGACCAAAATTGGAATTTATGAAACTTGCAAATCATGCATTTTTATGCATTTGGCCGTGTGAATTATTGGAAATGGCCCACACAATTGTGTTCAATTTTAATTGGAACAACACATGGTGTGGGCCAAGGCACACTTGAATAAGTCTTCCACTAGCACAAAAGATGACTTCTAGTCTTCATTCATTCATTTTAACACTTAGAAAAAAATAAGAGAACAAGAAGTTGAAGAGCAAGAAGCTCTCGGCCAACCAAGAGAAAAATCAACTTTCATTCAAGCCCTTCCAAAATTATTTTGTTGATGCAAACCCACTATTTTGAGGTCCCTAAGTAGCGTGGAAGTGTCGTTGGAGCGATCAACCCGCTAGTTTTCATCTTTGGAAACCCTAGCCTATTGTGGAATTGAAGAGGAAAGGTAAGAATTGATTATGTTTTATGTGTTATAAAGGTTGTATGTATGTTGTAGTATGTTAAAATGGATGAATATCATGAAAAATAATATGTTGGAAGTGAGTTGTGTGCATGGTGTTCTAGCCGTGCAAATGGGTGTGTGTTGTGTGGTGTTGAAGCTATGAATTAAAGCTTAGTTAGTATGTTATGATCATTGTAGGGTGAAGAATGAATGAGAATCATCCATATGTATATATGTTGTGTGTTGGCCGAAAATGATCATGGAATATGACAAAGAACGCATTAATGTCGCTTAGTGTTTTAGAAGTCGTCGTTATGAATTCTATGTTGGAAATGAATGCTTAATGACTCAAATTGATGTTGTAATTGTTGCGGACTGATTTGGAGGTTATTGTACCTTTAATGTAATTTGCATATTGATGAGAATGATATTGTTAGAATGTGAATTGTTGGTGCAAATCATGAATTGGAAATGAGGAATATGTTATAGTGGTGTTCTCGGGTTTGGGGGCTATTTCGGGTAGAGTGGAGCAATTTTTGGATTGTTGGAAATGTTGTATGAATTGCTTAGAATGTCTTTAAATGTTGTTGATATGGGTTTGGATGAGTATGTGAAGGTATAAGCGTTAATGTTGGCTTGAACGTAAGCCATTGAATCAAAAATATTGAATGTTGTTGAATGATGTGAAAGAGAGCTATTAATGTTATATTGTCTTCCGGATTGGTTTTTGATGTTGCTAGGTTGGTTGTTGTTGTTGTTGTTGATTGATTTGGCCGAGTTAAATTCTCGGGGTGGCCTATTTACAGGGGAAATGCTGCCCAAATTTCTGTAGAATTAAGGGCGAAATTGGAATTAAATGCCCAAAATGTCTCTAGCTAATGTTTGGCATCTTATGGCTTAATTGTAGACCTTGGGCAGCCCGAGACGTAGGTTGGATTTAGCTTGAGTTTGGATCATATTGGAGAGCGTTTGAGGTATGTAAAGTAACCTTCTTTCTTTGGCATGCCTTAGTTAAACATAGGCTATGACACGAACTTCGAGAAAACTCTACTCTCGCAATCCGAGCATGTCTATGATACGCATTTGTTTCTTGATATTCATATGTTGATGTTATGAAATATTGATCCTATGTTCTTGGAATTCTTGATTTGTAAAGGTTGCATGAAAGTTTTTTTTAAAAGAGTTTATTCTTTAACGATTCAAAAACTACGAACGCCCATAACTTTCACAGAAAAGCTCGGATTGCCTTGAGATTTTCGTAGAAGGTTGTATGATGTTAGACGAGTATGTTTTCCATAGGCGGGCCCAGCTCGGGTCTACACTCGTCCGTGGGTCCCGCGACGTTCCTTTATGTAATTTCGACAACTTTTGAAAGAAAATGTTGTAATTATTATTCCGATTTCAAATATGACTATTTTACTTATCTTTTGGATTTATGACAATGATTTTATGCATATGATTCCTCACGACTCCGCTCGTGCATTTTGTTATATCTTTCGCCGAGTCCGGGCCGGTTTGTTGTCGTGCGCATTATGATATACTCCGGTGTTATCTTGTGTTTATGGTTCACCGAGCTCCTCGCTCGAGGGCCGGGTTCCGCTATATTTGGTGTTATCTTGTGTATGGCGATATCTTGTGTATGATATGTGACGGGGATACGGAGATTTGAAACTTTACGGTGTTATCTTGTGTTATGGCGCCATCGACGAGCGGGCGACCATATTTTCGTGCCCTATGCATGATTTATATTTTGAAAGTAACATTTTGATATTTTGGAAATGCATTTACTTTACGTACCTCTATTTCGATTACGACTCGATTTGTATACTACATTTTACGCTTTGCATACTCGGTACATATTTTGCGACCCCGCTTTCTTCGGGGTGCGTTTCATGCCGCGAGTACGGACGCACGGTTTGGTGATTCGCCGGTTTAGGACACCCTTTTCTGCTATTTGGAGTGCTCCCCCTTATTCCGGAGCCTACTTTTGGTATATATTCGTCCATTGCATTTGTATATATTTGTTCAGGGGTACGGCGGGGCCTGTCCCGTCATATGATTCCGTTTGTCTGTTTAGAGGTACGTGGACATGTATGTGGGTTAGGCCTATTACGTACGGTGTGTGTTTGTATATGTTATGTTCTGGGCGATCCCATTCGCCGTGGCAGCCTCGTCGGCTTGCATTTGTATATGTTTTGGGCCGTTGCGCCATTTGATAGCCTTGCCGGCTTTGATATATATATGGCTGTGTTTGAGATGTGTTTGCGACCGTTTGATATAATCTGAGACAGCGTTTGATATTTGTATATATATAAGCCATCCGTGTGTGCGACTCGGTTTGTGATTGTGTTTGGGTGCCCAATCGGGCACTAGTCACGGCCTACGGGGTTGGGTCGTGACGGAAGTGGTATCGGAGCGGTTCGTCCTCGGAATGTCTACGGACCGTGTCTAGTAGAGTCTTGTTTATCGGTGTGTTGTGCACCACATCTATAAACGAGGAGGCTACAGGACATTTAGGATGTTATCTTTCCTTCTGATCTTAGATCGTGCGTTAGAGCTGTGTTATCAGGATGACTCTTTTTCTGACAAAATGTTATGTTTTCAGCGATGCCTCCGAGGAAGGCCACAGTTGCCCAGAAGGGCAAATCTGCAGCAGTTGGTGAGACTAGCCGAGCCCGGATGACTACTAGGGCTCGTGCCCAGATTGAGCCAGAGATTGTGCCTCCGACGGCTAGTTCTGCTACGCCGCCAGTATCGGAGGGATTTGGAGCAGCTACAGCTGCAGCACCGGGGGCGGCTCCACCGCCAGCTCCCGCGGCACCAGTACCTGTACCTCCAGCCCCCGGCCCGGGGGCGGATGATGGGACCTACGAGAGGCGGTCCGGTTGTTGACTCGGTTGGTAGCGGGCGGGTCCCGGACGGGGAGCGAGGGGGAGGATCGCGCGGACGGGCGCGCGATAGTCACGGGGCCGTGATTTTCTACTTTGTGGGCCACCGAGTTCTTCGGGTCAAAGCCCGCGAGAGGACCCTCGTGAGTTCATCCGACGGATGCGGCGTACCCTGCGGTTGATTAGTGCTTCCGAGACGAGTCGGTTGAGATGGCGTCATACCGGTTGCACGATGTAGCACTAGCGGTATGAGTCGTGGATGTTGTCCGAGAGGCGAGGTGCCCCTCCGGCCGTATGGGGGCGAGTTTACGAGAGGCTTTTCTGGCCCATTTTACGCCTCCCGGAGGTGACGGCGAGCTAGGGACAGATTCCTGGCTTGTTAAGCGAGAGGGCGACCGGTCGGGAGTACGGTTTAGAGTTCGATTCGGCGGCCGGATATGCGCCTACATATGTTCGACATAGACCGACCGGATGCACCGATATATAGTGGGGCTGGACATACTTTGTTGACAGTTTGCTTGGTGTTGGCGGCCCACCCGGTATGGATATTGCCGCATCCGGGCCACGCCCGGGGCATGGAGGACGGACGCGAGAGGGCGCCGGCTGATAGGGTTGATGACGGGGGCCAGCCCCGAGGGCTAGATCATGCGGGGTATTGCGGGGATTTTCGAGGCGGGCGGCCTCGGCGGCCCGAAGCGAGATATCCTCCCCGGCCCGGCACGGGGCACACCCCGCGGTTTTCGGCGGGGGAGATCGATGGTGCGGGTTATTCGGGGGCGGCCGAGCTCCGGGTTTTCGGGCTCACGGTTGGACGGAGGTTCCGGCGGTCGGATGAGACCACCCGGACCTCGTGTTCCCCTTTGTGGGAGACGGCCACGGAGAGTGTTTTCGTGCCACGGGTGCGTGCTTTACTTGCGGCCGTCAGGGCCATCTGATGAGAGATTGTCCGGTTAGAGGTGGTGCAGGCAGCGCAGCTCAGTCTACCGGGTCAGCCGGTGGTTCATCTTCATCCTCGGTATCTATGCGCCCTGCGGGGCGAGGTATGCCGGCATCAGCGGGCCGAGGCAGGGGTCGTGGTGGAGTTTCTGGTTCTAGCGGTCCTTCGAACCGCATTTATGCATTAGCCAGCCGACAGGACCAGGAGGCGTCGCCTAATGTCGTCACAGGTATATTCTTGGTTTTCTCTCGAGATGTGTATGCACCGATTGATCCTGGTTCTACATTATCATATATTTCTCCCCTTGTTGCTAATAAAATTGGGATAGAATACGAGCCGATAGAGCCCTTTGAGGTAGCTACACCGGTAGGGGATTACATTGTTATAGCCGATCAGATTTATAGAGATTGTTCGGTGATTATACGTGGCCATTTGTACTAAGGCCGATTTGGTAGAGTTAGACATGACTGAGTTCGATGTGATTATGGGTATGGATTGGCTAGCTTCTTGTTATGCTAATGTTGATTGTCAAAAGAAGATAGTCCATTTCCAGGGGAGCCAGTCATAGAGTGGGCAGGTAATACAGCATCGCCGAGGGGTAAGTTTATTTCATATCTCAAGGCAAGAAAAATGATCGAGAAAGGGTATATTTATCATCGGTCCGTGTTCATGATTTAGAGGAGAGGCACCGATTCTTCGGTCGGTCCCGGTGGTTAATGAGTTCTTAGATGTTTTCCCGATGAGCTTCCGGGTCTTCCCCCGAGCGGGAGATAGAGTTTGCTATTGATTTGTTGCCGGATACTCGGCCTATCTCTATTCCTCCGTACGAGAATGGCACCTGCAGAATTGAAAGAATTGAAAGAGCAGCTGAGAGATTTATTAGAGAAGGGCTTTATTAGGCCCAGTACATCACCCTGGGGAGCGCCGGTATTATTTGTGAGAAAGAAGGATGGATCTCTGCGGATGTGTATTGATTATCGGCAGCTGAATAAGGTAACCATCAAGAATAAATATCCCCTCCCCAGGATTGATGATTGTTTGATCAGTTGCAGGGTGCCAGGTGTTTCTCGAAGATAGACACACGGTCGGCTATCATCGGTACGGGTACGAGAGGCGATATTCCCAAGACGGCATTCGGGACCCGATATGGGCACTATGAATTCGAGTGATGTCTTTTGGGGTGACTAATGCCCCGGCGGTATTTATGGACACGATGAATCGGGTATTCGGACCGTTCTTAGATATGTTCGTGATTGTGTTTATCGATGATATTCGGTTTATTCTCGATCGAAGCGACATGCGGATCATTTGAGGACGGTACTTGGCACACTTCGGCACCGAAGTTGTATGCTAAATTTTCTAAGTGTGAATTCGGGCGACTTCGGTGGCATTTACGGGACATATTATTGGGGTGATGGCATCGGGTGGATACCCGAGAAGATTGAGGCCGTAAAGAATTGGCCTAGGCCTACGACGCCGACGAGGTGCGTAGCTTTTACGGGATTGGCCGGTTATTACGGAGATTTGTGGAGAAATTTGCTTCGATTTCAGCGCCTTTGACAAGGTGACTCGGAAGGGAGCTAAGTTTCAGTGGTCCGATGCTTGCGAGCGTAGCTTCCAGTTGCTGAAAGAGAAGTTGACTACAGCTCCGGTCCTGACTCTTCCCGAGGGTCCAGATGGGTATGTGATTTATTGTGATGCCTCTGGTATTGGTTTGGGGTGTGTGTTGATGCAGCACGGCAGGGTGATAGCTTATGCTTCCCGGCAGCTCAGAAAACATGAAAAGAATTATCCTACTCACGATTTGGAGCTGGCCGCGGTGATTCATGCTTTGAAGATGTGGAGACATTATTTATATGGTGTTCACGTTGATATTTATACAGATCATAAGAGCCTCCAGTACATCTTTAAGCAGAAGGAGCTGAACTTGCGGCAGAGGAGGTGGTTAGAGTTCTTTGAAAGATTATGATGTTGATATTCTCTACCATCGGGGGGAAAGCTAATGTTGTGGCAGATGCACTTAGTCGCAAGTCTATGGGTAGCCTAGCAGACGTGCCATCAGAGAGGAAAGAAATGGTTCGCGAGATCCATCAGTTGGCTAGTCTTGGAGTTCGTTTGGCTGATTCTGGAGATGTTGGGGTTTCTGTTCGAGGTATTGTTTGACTCCTCTATTACAGAAGATATTAAGCGGCATCAGTATGAGGATCCTATTCTGGCACAGTACAGAGATGCAGCCCCGGCACAGGAGAAGACTCCGTTTGAGATTTCATCCGATGGGGTATTATTACATAGGGGCCGACTGTGTGTACCTGACGTTGCAGGGCTGCGGCGACAGGTTATGGGCGAGGCACATTATGCTCGATATTCTGTTCACCCAGGGTCGACGAAGATGTACCACGATCTCAGATGCTTATATTGGTGGGATGGTATGAAAAGAGATATAGCAGAGTTCGTCGCTCAGTGCCCGAATTGTCAGCAGGTTAAGATTGAGCACCAGAAGCCCGGTGGGCTATTACAGGAGATGGAGATACCGTCGTGGAAGTGGGAGATCATTAATATGGACTTTATTACCGGCTTACCTCGCACTCCACGGAGGTATGATTCCATTTGGGTTATTGTTGATCGGCTAACGAAATCAGCCCATTTTCTTCCGGTTCGGACTACCTACTCAGTCGAGGATTATGCCGAGCTTTATATTAAGGAGATTGTGCAACTTCACGGAGTTCCTATGTCTATTATCTCCGACAGAGGTGCCCAGTTCACAGCTAATTTCTGGAGATCCTTTCGAGCGGGATTGGGGACGCGGTGAGTCTCGGTCTGACATTCCATCCCCGGTCGACGGACGGGCCGAGCGCACTATTCGGACATTGGAAGATATGTTGCGGGCTGTGTTATTGATTTCGAGAGGTAGGCTGGGATGACCATTTGCCGCTTGTTGAATTTGCTTATAATAACGACTACCACTCCGGTATTCGGATGGCACCGTACGAGGCGTTGTATGGCCGAAAGTGTAGGTCACCGATCGGTTGGTTTGATGTTGGGGAGACTGAGTTGATTGGCCCAGATGTGGTCCAGCAGGCAGTGGATAAGGTGAAACTCATTCGGGAGCGGTTGTTAGCGGCTCAGAGTCGACAGAAATCCTATGCAGATAATCGCCGTCGACATTTAGAGTTTCAGACCGGTGATTGGGTTTTCCTGAAAGTGTCACCTATGAAAGGTGTTATGAGATTTGGCAAGAAAGGGAAGCTCAGTCCGAGATATATTGGGCCTTATCAGATTGTTCGCAAAATAGGCAAGGTTGCCTACGAGTTAGACCTGCCAGGAGATTTGGGAGCGGTACACCCGGTATTTCATGTTTCTATGCTTCGTAAATGTATTGGTGACCCTTCCAGAATCTTTCCTGTAGATGATATTCAGGTCACAGAGGAGCTATCTTATGAGGAGCAGCCTATAGCTATATTGGATCGTCAGGTAAGAAGGTTGCGGAATAAAGATGTGGCTTCTGTTAAAGTGCTTTGGCGAAACAACAACCGGGAAGAAATGACTTGGGAGGCTGAGGAGCAGATGAAGAAGAAGTATCCTCACCTATTTCCGGTACCTACAGGTAATCCGAACTTCTTAACTTGACTATGTTGTTTGATAAATGAGTTGTTGATCAATGAATGAATTGTTGTGTTGGTTGTAAAAGAAACTCCCCCAAATTGTTTATATGACCCGTAAGGTTAGTTTAACATTCGAGGACGAATGTTCTTAAGGGGGGGAGGATGTTATATCCCGTATTTTTATACATTGGAACAATCCGGATTAATTATGATAAGTTAAGGACAAAACTATTTCGGGATACAAAGTCGGGATTTTTGACCTTCGATTTTATTTTGAGATATAAGTTGTGCATGAATTTGTTGGTATGGAACACTTAGGAAAATTTGGGACCAAAATTGGAATAAATGGAACTTGCAAATCATGCATTTTTATGCATTTGGCCGTGTGAATGTGGAAATGGCCCACACAATTGTGTTCAATTTTAATTGGAACAACACATGGTGTGGGCCAAGGCACACTTGAATAAGTCTTCCACTAGCACAAAAGATGACTTCTAGTCTTCATTCATTCATTTTAACACTTAGAAAAAAAATAAGAGAACAAGAAGTTGAAGAGTGAGGCTCTCGGCCAAAGAGAAAAATCAACTTTCATTCAAGCCTTCCAAAATTATTTTGTTGATGCAAACCCACTATTTTGAGGTCCCTAAGTAGCGTGGAAGTGTCGTTGGAGCGATCAACCCGAAATAATCTTTTTCCAATAGTTTTCATCTTTGGAAACCCTAGCCTATTGTGGAATTGAAGAGGAAAGGTAAGAATTGATTATGTTTTATGTGTTATAAAGGTTGTATGTATGTTGTAGTATGTTAAAATGGATGAATATCATGAAAAATAATATGTTGGAAGTGAGTTGTGGGCATGGTGTTCTAGCCGTGCAAATGTGTGTGTGTGTTGTGTGGTGTTGAAGCTATGAATTAAAGTCTTAGTTAGTATGTTATGATCATTGTAGGGTGAAGAATGAATGAGAATCATCCATATGTATATATGTTGTGTGTTGGCGAAAATGATCATGGAATATGACAAAGAACGCATTAATGTCGCTTAGTGTTTTAGTCGTCGTCGTTATGAATTCTATGTTGGAAATGAATGTTTAATGACTCAAATTGATGTTGTAATTGTTGCGGACTGATTTGGAGGTTATTGTACATTTAATGTAATTTGTATATTGATGAGAATGATATTGTTAGAATGTGAATTGTTGGTGCAAATCATGAATTGGAAATGAGGAATATGTTATAGTGGTGTTCTCGGGTTTGGGGGCTGTTTCGGGTAGAGTGGAGCAATTTTTGGATTGTTGGAAATGTTGTATGAATTGCTTAGAATGTCTTTAAATGTTGTTGATATGGGTTTGGATGAGTATGTGAAGGTATAAGCGTTAATGTTGGCTTGAACGTAAGCCATTGAATCAAAAATATTGAATGTTGTTGAATGATGTGAAAGAGAGCTATTAATGTTATATTGTCTTTCGGATTGGTTATTGATGTTGCTAGGTTGGTTGTTGTTGTTGTTGTTGATTGATTTGGCCGAGTTAAATTCTCGGGGTGGCCTATTTACAGGGGAAATGCTGCCCAAATTTATGTAGAATTAAGGGCGAAATTGGAATTAAATGCCCAAAATGTCTCTAGCTAATGTTTGGCATCTTATGGCTTAATTGTAGACCTTGGGCAGCCCGAGACGTAGGTTGGATTTAGCTTGAGTTTGGATCATATTGGAGAGCGTTTGAGGTATGTAAAGTAACCTTCTTTCTTTGGCATGCCTTAGTTAAACATAGGCTATGACACGAACTTCGAGGAAACTCTACTCTCGCAATCCGAGCATGTCTATGATACGCATTTGTTTCTTGATATTCATATGTTGATATTACGAAATATTGATCCTATGTTCTTGGAATTCTTGATTTGTAAAGGTTGCATGAAAGTTTTTTTTTTTTTTAAGAGTTTATTCTTTAATGATTCAAAAACTACGAACGCCCGTAACTTTCACAGAAAAGCTCGGATTGCCTTGAGATTTTCGTAGAAGGTTGTATGATGTTAGACGAGTATGTTTTCCATAGCGGGCCCAGCTCGGGTCTACACTCGTCCGTGGGTCCCGCGACGTTCCTTTATGTAATTTCGACAACTTTTGAAAGAAAATGTTGTAATTATTATTCCGATTTCAAATATGACTATTTTACTTATCTTTTGGATTTATGACAATGATTTTATGCATATGATTCCTCACGACTCCGCTCGTGCATTTTGTTATATCTTTCGCCGAGTCTCGGGCCGGTTCTGTGTCGTGCGCATTATGATAAACTCCGGTGTTATGATGTGTTTATGGTTCACCGAGCTCCTCGCTCGAGGGCCTGGTTCCGCTATATTTGGTGTTATCTTGTGTATGGCGATATCTTTGTGTATGATATGTGACGGGGATACGGAGATTTGAAACTTTACGGCGTTATCTTGTGTTATGGCGCCATCGACGGAGCGGCGACCATATTTTCTGTGCCCTATGCATGATTTATATTTTGAAAGTAACATTTTGATATTTTGGAAATGCATTTACTTTACGTACCTCTATTTCGATTACGACTCAGATTTGTATACTACATTTTACGCTTTGCATACTCAGTACATATTTCGTGCGACCCCCTTTCTTCGGGGGTGCGTTTCATGCCGCGGTACGGACGCACGCACTTGGTGATCCACCTGTTTAGGACACCCCCTTCTGCTATTTGGAGTGCTCCCCCCTTATTCCGGAGCCTACTTTTGGTATATATTCGTTCGTTGCATTTGTATATATTTGTTCAGGGGTACGGCGGGGCCCTGTCCCGTCTTATGATTCCGTTTGTACGTTTAGAGGTACGTGGACATATATGTGGGTTAGGCCTATTCTGTACATGTGTGTGTTTGTATATGTTGTGTTTGGGGCGATCCCATTCGCCGTGGCAGCCTTGTCGGCTTGCATTTGTATATGCTTTTTGGGCCGTTGCGCCGTTCGATAGCCTTGTCGGCTTTGATATATACATGGTTGCGTTTGAAATATGTTTGCGTATATATATAAGCCATCCGTGTGTAGACGAGGTTTGTTTGTTTGATATTCACGGCCTATATATATAAGCGAAACAATCCGGAAGAAATGGGTTAGTTTAACATTCGTCCTCTAAAGGGGGGGAGGATGTTATATCCCGTATTTTGTACATTGGGACAATCCGGGTTAACCACGATAAGTTAGAGACAAGACTATTCCGGGATACAAAGTCGAGACTTTTGACCTTCGATTTCGTTTTAAGGCATAAGTTGTTCATGAATTTGTTGGCATGGAACATGTTATATCCCGCATTTTGTACGTCGGAATATTTTAAGACAATTGCGGGAAGCTAAGGGCAAGACCATCTTCAAAAAAATTATTTTAATGTACGAGTTGTCGTGAATATTATTTATGACTATTATTAGTATGGAAATATTGTGAGAGGCTAAGGGCAAAAGAGAAATTCGCAAAATAGGCCGTAAAAATAATGCGGAAGGCTAGGGGCAAAATGGTAATATTGAGGAAAGTCGAGGGGCGAAACGGGAATTTCACCAAAGGGTTCATGAGAGTTCTAAAAGGGGCCATATTGGCCATGTGACAAAAAAAAAAAAAAAAAAAGAATGGAAAAGATGACAAATAAGTCATCTTTTAATTTAGAAAATTCAAGAAAAAGGATGAATAATCTAGAGAAATTGAGAGAGGGGCATGTGCCCCTCACATGCTTGATTTATATATATATATATATATATATATATATATATATATATATATATATATATATATATATATGTTCATCTTTTAATTCAAGAGAAAAGCAAGAAAAAGAAAGGATGAAGACTAAGGCCAAGGCCATTCGGCCAAGGCAAGAAAAAAGAAAAAAACAGAAAAAAAAAAATTCAAGTCTTCAATCTTTGGTTCAAAAATTATGTTCTTCAAGTATTTATACCAAGTCAAGGATGCTCTTTAATGGGGTGCAATTGTTGGAGCAAGAAAACCATCCTTTGTGGCAAGTTCAAGATTCTAGTTAAGTGGGAAGTTAAGGAAAAGGTAAGATTTCATGCTCTTTTATGTGTTATGAGTGGTTGTGCATGTTGTAGTATCTAAAGAGGGATGAAATTTATGGAATATGGTGTTGTTGTGTGTGGCCGTGTGTATACTAGATTGTGTAGAGAGAAGACTAATTTACTTCGTATGGTTGGATTGTGTTTTATGGATGTTTGGACGTGTTGTTGTATGAAGAAATGGGTGAGAATTTTGAAAATATGTATGTTGTTGATGAACCGTGTGTAGGGGTTGTTTGGTATGTAAGAAATGAAACAATGTTATTTAGTATTTTGATTGTCGTTGTTATGAATTCTATGGCATGAAATGAATGTTTGATGATCCAAATTGAAGAAGTAAGTGTAGCGGACTGATTTGGAACGTTATGTGATTTCAACATAGTTTCTTGTATTAATGGAAATAATAATGTAAACGTATGGAATTGTTGACGACGTGGAGTATGTGAATTCGAAGAAGAAAGTAATTAATGTCGTTATCGTTCTTGTTGAAATTGGAAGGTGTTGGGTGAAGTGGTATGTTGATTGAATTGTTTTGAATGTTATGTGAGTTGAAATTGTAAAATTAATGTTATAAGTGTTGCAAGAATAATTGTTGGAATTGTTGTTGATAGTTTGGCAGGTTAAATTTCCGGATTGTTGTTGATTAAAATTGGGGCGAGTTAGAATCTTGGGGATGGGCGTATTTACGGGGAAATGCTGCCAAAATTTCGGTAGACAAATGTGAAGTCAAGGTTGAACTTCTAAGTGATCTAATTGACGTTTGGTAAATGTGACCAAATTGTAGATTTTGGCGAACTTGGAACTGGAATTTGGAGTAGCGTAAGAGTCGGAAGAGGTATGTAAGGTTTCACTTTCCTTCTTTGGCATGTCTTAGATGTAATAGGCTTGAATACGTGTCTCGGGGACTACTCTAATCCTAGAAATCCGAGATTGAAATTAGTTACTATTCATTCAGTAGAATTGAAGTAAATGCTCATGAATAGTTAAAAGAATTATCTAAACACCAAGAACTTGCATGAATAAGACCCGACTACCCTAAACTCTCATAAGTCATGCCATGAAATGTATTATACGTAAATTGTGTACGCCGCCTCATTAGATCCGAGGTGGGCCCACTATTCCCAAATTCCTTTCTATTGTCCCGTTTGGTTTGTCTCCGTAC
The DNA here is from genome assembly GCF_029784015.1 of Lycium ferocissimum. NCBI lineage: Eukaryota > Viridiplantae > Streptophyta > Magnoliopsida > Solanales > Solanaceae > Lycium > Lycium ferocissimum. The sequence goes on along the minus strand of NW_026721561.1, from coordinate 6,213 downwards.
TACAGCGAATGAAAGTTTTTGGTTATCATTCCGACTACCAAACAATAGCTGTGTTAACTAAACCATTGACCCCAAGGCGTGATTTTCCTTCCTAAAGGTTTACAAGTGTTTTCCAAAATATTCCTTTTTCTTCAAAAACCAAGTCTTACAATATTGAAAGTCTTAATGACTAAAACGACGACTACGGTTCTATGATGATAATAATGATGCCAGATATGAGAAGAAGTATATGATGAATATGTCAAGGAGATGTTCTTACCACGTATATGACGATATGAAATGTTAAGCTATTTTTGGATGATGACTATTTTGAAAGATCCCAAAGTATATGAGCTGTTGCCTTATGGTCCTATCCTATGTTTGCTCATGATGTCACTCTCCATTGTTAGTCTCGCCTTATTACTAGTTCTTTCAAGGTGAGATAAAGCGCCCGTGGTTATTCCATATTAAGAATCGGAGAGAGAGAGAGAGAGAGAGAGAGAGAGAGAGAGAGAGAGGAGGAGAGAGAGACCTTACGAGAGAGATAACGTTATAGCTTTTCTTTGGGCTCCTTGCATGCTATGATATATGTATATATGTATATATATGTATATGGGGAAGATGGGGAAAGGGTGAGCGCTATAGACGCTCGGGTTACACACGGTACATGTAGCCGTATCTATCATGATATCATCCCGACGCGGGATATATATATTTATGGTTAAATGGATCGGCCGCCGACGCCGCAATATACCATGTTATGTTTTCTATATATGTGAAAAGAAATGTTTTTCAAAGGCAAGACTTAGCATGCATGGCATCCGCCCCGAGGGGCACTCACATACACGATGTTACTCGCTTGATATGTTCTATGTTTCCATGTTCTATTGTTCACGTATACGTGTTATTCCTTTGTCTCATGATATGATATCCCGTTATTGTTCATGCTTATATCTCTTACTATGTTACTATTCATGCCTTACATACTCAGTACATTGCTCGTACTGACCCCTCTTCTTCGGGGGATGCGTTTCATGCCGCGTGTGTACACCCAGATGATCGAAGCCGCATAGAAGATGTTCCGGCGGAGTTTGCATCTCCATTTGCTCTGGAGAGTTGCCGGGTCAAGAGTCCTATGCTATGATGTCATGTTCGAGTTAGAGACTTTGCAGACAGAGTCGTGAGTCCAGAGTGTCAGTTTTGAGAGTGGGTCCATTAACTAATATATTTTTACTATGCATTACGTTACAGAGTCTTTATGCTTACAAACTGTGTTTAAATCGAGAAATGACAAAAGAAATTTTGAAAATTCTACTATGTATTTTACCTTCAGTTGATTTAAGAATCTAAAGAGATTAGATAGGTAATAAGAGATAGCGGGTTCGCTCGGCTCCGAATGCGGGGTCGGGTGCCCATCACACCCTAGTAAGGTCGTGTGTGTGACAAAGTGGTATCAGAAGCGAGGTCGGTCTAAGGGTTGTCTGCAAAGTCGTGTCCAGTAGAGTCCTGTTTATGGGTGTGAAGCCGGCCACATTTATAAACAGGAGGCTGCGGGGCATCTAGGGAATGTTGACCTTCTTTCTGTCCTAGATCGTGCGATAACGCCAAGTCATAGGGAATGAAATCCCTTATACTAATCGTTGGTTTCGACGGAAGCGGATACCGTGAGCAACAAGTAAGGATATGGGAGGTCAAAAGAGGTAAACCGGATAGATGTATTTGTTTCGTTGTGATGAACCTCGAGGGAGCCGGACGGAAAATAGTCATACACGGGCGGAAAGTGAGACATCGGGGAAAGTGAAAAGGGTAAAATAGTAATTGCAAAAGAAAGGACGTGTTACGAAAATGCCTCGGAAGCTGTGAGAGTTTTGGTTGGCTCTAGATGTAATAAAGGGCATACGAGGAGGTAGACGCGAAAATGTCGGCATTAAGGCATCAAATTCCAAAGCAAAGTTTCGAGGTTAAGCGTGCTCGGTGGGAGCAATCCTATGATGGGTGACCCGGGAAGTATGTAAGAAATTCGATATATTGAAACATAAGAGACAAATGTGAGAAGTTAGAGTAGCCTAAGGAAAACTAGAGTATATGGAATGGTTGGAGACCATAAGAAGACGCGTAGGACGAGGCAAACTTGTTTGGTGAAGAGATGAGGCGCATCACGATCTGGGAGTTAGGATAGGCTTGAACAGCGTTTGGACGTATTTTGTGGACTAGTTGATAGTAATTATATATATGTATAGATGAAGGTGTAAGATATCCCAAATGTGATTGTATCAGTGGACATGTGAATCCAAGATGAGGAGATCGAAGTTACGGTACAAAAAGTAAGCATTAATCGAGTAAGACCGAGAGAAGTTCGAATGACAACAAGAGTAAATGGTACAAGTGCTGCTTTGAAAGTAGATTATTATTCAAGATAACTATAGATTGAGATTGGGAATGAGGATATAGCGAAGTATAAACGGATAAAGATGGTATAGGTACACCCCCAGGAAAGGGGGAATGAGAGGAATGTAAGGATGAGATAGAGACGGTTGATACGGTAATATGTTTGATATGGATGCTTGGACTACAAATGAAACCCCCTTCATGGAAATAAGTCGGTGAGATCGGAAAACCAATTATAAGTGTATGAGAATCGGGATGGTGTACGGCGAGTGTGAGAAGTCTTGTAAAGCGGGGGGAGACCTCGATATGAGAAAAGGAACGAGAAAATGGACGTGTATGAAGAGAACGAGGATGAAGAGAGAATGATATTGGATAACTTAAGAGCTAATATAAAGGATGAAAGAATAGCTTTAAAAAGGAACCTCCCCGAGGTGCTTATGAGCCCAGCCTGTAGACTAGTCGAACATTCGAGGATGAATGTTCCAAAGGGGGAGGATGTTATATCCGTATTTTGTACGTTTGGAATATTTTAAGACAATTGGAAAGTTAAGGGCAAGACCATCTTCAAAAAAATTATTTTAATGTACGAGTTGTCGTGAATATTATTTATGACTATTATTAGTATGGAAATATTGTGAGAGGCTAAGGGCAAAAGAGAAATTCGCAAAATAGGCCGTAAAAATAATGCGGAAGGCTAGGGGCAAAATGGTAATATTGAGAAAAGTCGAGGGGCGAAACGGGAATTTCACCAAAGGGTTCATGAGAGTTCTAAAAGGGGCCATATTGGCCATGTGACAAAAAAAAAAAAAAAAAAAGAAGAACGGAAAAGATGACAAATAAGTCATCTTTTAATTTAGAAAATTCAAGAAAAAGGATGAATAATCTAGAGAAATTGAGAGAGGGGCATGTGCCCCTCACATGCTTGAGGATATATATATATATATATATATGTTCATCTTTTAATTCAAGAGAAAAGCAAGAAAAAGAAAGGATGAAGACTAAGGCCAAGGCCATTCGGCCAAGGCAAGAAAAAAAGAAAAGAAAAGAAAAAAAAATTCAAGTCTTCAATCTTTGGTTCAAAAATTATGTTCTTCAAGTATTTCTACCAAGTCAAGGATGCTCTTTAATGGGGTGCAATTGTTGGAGCAAGAAAACCATCCTTTGTGGCAAGTTCAAGATTCTAGTTTAGTGGGAAGTTAAGGAAAAAGGTAAGATTTCATGCTCTTTTTATGTGTTATGAGTGGTTGTGCATGTTGTAGTATCTAAAGAGGGATGAAATTTATGGAATTATGGTGTTGTTGTGTGGCCGTGTGTATGTACTAGATTGTGTAGGAGAGAAGAACTAATTTACTTCGTATGGTTGGATTGTGTTTTATGGATGTTTGGACGTGTTGTTGTATGAAGAAATGGGTGAGAATTTTGAAAATATGTATGTGTGTTGGTGGAACCGATGTGTAGAACATGTTGTGGTATGTAAGATGGATGAAACAATGTTATTTAGTATTTTGATTGTCGTTGTTATGAATTCTATGGCATGAAATGAATGTTTGATGATATAAATTGAAGAAGTAAGTGTAGTTGGACTGATTTGGAACGTTATGTGATTTCAACATAGTTCTTGTATTAATGGTAAGATAATGTAAACGTTATGGAATTGTTGACGAATTGTGAATTCGGAAGAAAGAATTAAGTCGTTATCGTTCTTGTTGAAATTGGAAGGTGTTGGGTGAAGTGGTATGTTGATTGAATTGTTTTGAATGTTATGTGAGTTGAAATTGAATGTTATAAGTGTTGCGAGAATAATTGTTGGAATTGTTGTTGATAGTTTGGCCGGGTTAAATTCCGGATTGTTGTTGACTAAAATTGGCCAAGTTAGAATCTCGGGGATGGCGCATTTACGGGGAAATGCTGCCAAAATTTCTGTAGACAAATGTGAAGTCAAGGTTGAACTTTAAGTGCTCTAATTGACATTTGGTAAATGTGACCAAATTGTAGATTTTGGCGAACTTGGAACTGGAATTTGGAGTAGCGCAAGAGTCGGAAAAGGTATGTAAGACTTCACTTTCCTTCTTTGGCATGTCCTAGACGTAATAGGCTTGAACACGTGCCTCGGGACTAATTCTAATCCTAGAAATCCGAGATTGAAATTAGTTACTATTCATTCAGTAGAATTGAAGTAAATGCTCATGAATAGTTAAAAGAATTATCTAAACACCTAGAACTTGCATGAATAAGACCCGACTACCCTAAAACTCTCATAAGTCATGCCATGAAATGTATTATACGTAAATTGTGTACGCCGCCTCATTAGATCCGAGGTGGGCCCACTATTCCCAAATTCCTTTCTATTGTCCCGTTTGGTTTATCTCCGTACTACGGCGAATGAAAGTTTTGGTTATCATTCCGACTACCAAACAATAGCTGTGTTAACTAAACCATTGACCCCAAGGCGTGATTTTCCTTCCTAAAGGTTTACAAGTGTTTTCCAAAATATTCCTTTTTCTTCAAAAACCAAGTCTTACAATATTGAAAGTCTTAATGACTAAAACGACGACTACGGTTCTATGATGATAATGATGATGCCAGATATGAGAAGAAGTATATGATGAATATGTCAAGGAGATGTTCTTACCACGTATATGACGATATGAAATGTTAAGCTATTTTTGGATGATGACTATTTTGAAAGATCCCAAAGTATATGAGCTGTTGCCTTATGGTCCTATCCTATGTTTGCTCATGATGTCACTCTCCATTGATAGTCTCGCCTTATTACTAGTTCTTTCAAGGTGAGATAAAGCGCCCGTGGTTATTCCATATTAAGAATCGGAGGTTACCGACCTTACGTCACTCCGATAACGTTATAGCTTTTCTTTGGGCTCCCTTGCATGCTATGATATATGTATATATGTATATATATGTATATGGGGAAGATGGGGAAAAGGGCAGAGCGCTATAGACGCTGGGTTACACACGGTACATGTAGCCGTATCTATCATGATATCATCCCGGACGCGGGATGCCCGGACGCGGGATATATATACATTTATGGTTAAATGGATCGGCTGCCGACGCCTCGGCAATATACCATGTTATGTTTTCTATATATGTGAAAAGAAATCTTTTTCAAAGGCAGCTTAGCATGCATGGCATCCGCCTTGGGCACTCGGCATTCACATGTAGCCGATGATATGTTCTATGTTTATCTTATTGTTCACATATGTGTTATTCCTTTGTCTCATGATATGATATCCCGTTATTGTTCATGCTTATATCTCTTACTATATTACTATTCATGCCTTACATACTCAGTACATTGCTCGTACTGACCCCTCTTCTTCGGGGGCTGCGTTTCATGCCGCGCAGGTACACCCAGATGATCGAAGCCATTATAGAAGATGTTCCAAATGAGTTGGCATCTCCATTTGCCCTGGAGAGTTGCGGGTCAAGAGTCCTATGCTATGATGTCATGTTCGAGTTAGAGACTTTGCGGCTGCAGTCGTGAGTCCAGAGTGTCAGTTTTGAGAGTGGGTCCATTAACTAATATATTTTTACTATGCATTACGTTACAGAGTCTTTATGCTTACAGGCTGTGTTTAAATTGAGAAACGACAAAAAGAAATTTCGAAAATTCTACTATGTATTTTACCTTCAGTTGATTTAAGAATCTAAAGAGATTAGATAGGGGAATTTAAAAGAAAGGGGGTTTGCTCGGCTCCCAATCCCGGGGGGGGGGTGCCCCTCCCCCTAAAAAAGGTGGGTGACAAAAAATTTTGGAAAATTTAGTTAAAAGGGAAAAATTGGAAAGTTGGAAAATTTAAAAATTGGGGATGTTGGCCGGGGCTT
>NW_026721560.1:0-8748 GCF_029784015.1 Lycium ferocissimum | reverse complement strand
ATGATTTTGATTTCCAAATGTACATATGTTTTGGGTAAATTTTTTTATACCATTCCTTTTTTCCCCCGTTTTCCTTTTTTTAGGGGGGTGGGATTTTGGATTTATGTTTACAAAACTGATTTCTTTCGACAATTCTTCTTCGGGGCCGCTTTCATGCCCGGGAAAGATTTTGGTGATCCCCCACCGTAGGCTACCCTTTTCCCGGCTTTTCCGGGATTGCTCCCCCCGGGTCCGTGAGCGAAATTTTGGGATATATCTTTTTAGGGGTTGTTTTTATGTATATTTGGATTTTTCCCGGGGTCCCCGGGGGGCCCCCGCCCCGTATAGATTCCGCCCGCCCTTTTAGAGGCCCGGGAATTTTCCCGGGGGTTTGGGGGTTTTATTTCCGTAATGACCTGTTTTATTTCGGGTTTTTGGGGCGACCATTTCCCCGCGGGGGTGGTCCGCATAGTATATTTTTTTTTTGGGGGCCCCCTGTGGCCTTTGCGGGTTTTTCGTTGCAGCAGGTTATTTTCGATAGTCCATAAAACAAAGGAAATCTCGCCGAAATTCTTCGGGAAATTATCTCGAAGTTTAAATATAGCCTTATCGCTTTTTGTTACATATGTTTGAACGTGCCGCTCGATTCGAGATAGTGTTGATAAATATGTTTCGGGGTGCCCGCATCGGCACCAGTCACGCCCCCACGGGCCGGGCCGTGACAATATTGACACGGCGATGCGTTTATCTTTTAGTAATTACATTCCTCCCCCAATGGAAGATTCGCCAAATTATCGCTTCTTTCATACCCCGTTCCATATCTTTTTTATTCTATTTTCTCGACAAATCAATTACTTGATATCCGTACGATTCATCATTCCATGCCAAGTTTTCCTTTGTCCCGCACTATCACATTCCGCTCTTTTTCAGACTCCGTCCCTAAATTTCTACGCAAATAATTTCGTGCTTCGCCCGCTTCGCCTTTTTAAGGCTTGTTTAATTACGTTTACTCTTCCTTTTCCTAAATTTGATCTCCTTATCTTCACTCACTCACTCTCTTCTTTCCGCATATCGTCGTATTAGAATTTTTCCAATCTTACTTGTCGTGACATCAATATCATTATTTACAAAACATCCGTACCATACCTTTCGCGCCTCATAAATCCCATCCACTTAATGTCTTCTATATATTACAACACCGCGCTAGGTCCACCTATCGATCGATATAGTCATAAACGGGGGGATCCTATATGCATATATATATCACTGCCATTTTTTTTTACAAGACATCTTCAATCGCTTGTTTAAACTTACTCCAATTCCGATCGCGTTTCTTTTCTTCCTTTTCACCAATCTAATCCGTCGCAACTCACGCGACCTCTATAAAGTTGCTAACCATTCCACATACTCTAATTTTTTAGGTTATCCCAAATTTCCTATTTGTCTCTTACATCTATATTTGTGAAAAATTTTGTACATTTCCCGTGGGGTCACCCATCCCAAATTTCCGTTTCTCCGGCCCTAGCACGCTTAACCTTAAAACTTAATGCATTTAGGCAATGTTAAGGCCGGTGATAATTGCATCAACTGCCCCGCACGACCTTTATCACGTAATTTAAGGTGCGAGAGTCGGTCTTAACAACTTTTAAAAAAAAAAAAAACGTTCTCCGTAGGCGAGTCCCACCCCCCCATCTAGACAGTTTCTTTACTTTTCCGACTATATAATGGCCGTGTCGCCCTCTAAGTCCTCAATATTTACCTTCATCTATATATATAATTACTTTTCATCCGAGGTTTCTAGATTTTCACTCAAAAGGCGGGACATCTCGCCGCCGTTACTTATAACCACTGGGTTTTCGGCCCTTTCTCATTTTCAAATCATGTTCGTTTGCCCCTTTTCAAATCCTCAATACTTACCGTCACCTATATGTATGTATATATAATTCTAGACAGCCCACAAATTTAAATTTGTATTCCACAAATTCCATCTTCAATTAGTCGATGAGAACTGATAAAATGTTACTGTAAGGCGCTCTCCAACCACCAGCATGAAACTAGAGCCAGACAAACATCACGAGAACTCCTTAGTACTTAATTCACATAATTACCTCCATCTTTATATATTTTTTGAGTCGTGAGCGAACCATTTAATTCCCAACTACTTGTCATACGCTTTATATTTTTCCAATAGGGCGAAACTTAATCGTTGGACATTTTTGCCCCTCAACATAGGCTTTTCAAAGCAACGTGTGGTTGGAACATGTTCTTGTCCGTTTAAATGTATTAAGAATTTGTCGGTCATATATACTTTCGAAATAAAATTTCCCAAATAAGGATGGTGCTTCTTACGAATGACATGGAGGGTATCTCTTAAGCCTTTTAATCCAACATAATAGATTTACCTATCGGTATTGGCTTTCAAGATATATTAAGAACTTATATCTTATTTTCCTTTTTATAATTGAAAAAAAAAAAGTGCGGGGTTCCTTTCCGTACTTTACTATCCCAACACCTGCACGCAAAATACCAACTATGGCCGACAGGGCCAACATATATACGTACGTATCATATCGTATCATTGTTATAGCCTCGTATTTCGTACGTTCGAATAATTCGAGATAGTCGCAAGAAGTTAAGGGCAAAGTTATATCGCGATCTTGTTTTAATGCACAAGTTGTTCATGATTTAGTTGTAATGTCATTAGTGGGAAATACTGAGAAAGGTTAATGGCAAAATACGGAAATTCACAAAAGAGTTTATGGAAATAATGTGGAAGGCTAAGGGCAAAATGATAATATTGAGGAAAGTCGAGGGTAAAATGGGAATTTCGATAAGGTTCATGAAAGTTCAAGAAGGGCCATATTGGCCATGTGACAAAAAAAAAAAAAAAAAAAAAAGATTTATGACAAATAATTAGTCATCTTTGATAAATTCAACAAAAAGAGAAATTTCTAGAGAAATTTAGAAAAAACGTAATACGTGCCCTCACATGAGTGTAGGAATTACATGTATATATATGTGAGGGTGGTCATCATTTTATTCAAGAGAGAAAAGAAAGAACACAAAAAATGAAGAAGAGAAATAAGGCCATGTTCGGCCATAACCATGGAAATTTGGCTCCATGAAATCTTGTCCAAAAAAATTGTTTCTTCATGTATTCCTACCAATTCAAGGATGCTCTTTAACATGATATAGTTGTTGAAGCAAGAATCTTTCTCTTTGTTGTAAGTTGACAACTTTAGCCAAGTTGAGGAATTGAGAAGAAGAGGTAAGAATTCAATCTTCTTTATGTATTATGGATGCTTGTGAATGTTGTAGTGTGGAGAAATAAATGAAAATCATGAAAATAAATTGTGTTGTGCATGTGGCTTTTAGGTTGGTATGGTATGGTAATGGTGAACCAAGTATTTTATTTGGTATTTTGATTGTTGTTGTTGTGAATTCTATGTTGACAATGAAAGTTTGATGATTTTGGTTGAAGTTGGAATGTTGGACATGGGCCGTATGTGTGGTATTGTGTTGTAGAAAGGAATGAATTAATTATATGTAAAATGTTGGTTGTTGTTGTAATGTCAAGAAATGGGTGAAGTTCATGAAAATATGTGTCATGCGCTTTATTCGAGTTAGAGACTTTGCGAGCAGTCGTGGTCTAGAGTGTCGCCTTGAAAATGGCCCTTTAGCCGACATGTTTTTATTATACATTATGTTACGTAGCCCTTATGTTTACAGATTGTGTTTAACCGGAAACGTCAAAAGATTTTGAAAGTTTTACTATATGTATTTTTATTTTTGTTTAATCTAAGAATCCAAAGAAAGTATGTATGTAATAAGAGCCGGCGGGTTCGCTCGCTCCGAATATGGGTCAGGTGCCCATCACACCCCTAGTAGGATCGGGGTGTGACAAAGTGGTATCGTAGAAAGCCCGGTCTAAGGGTTGTGCAAAGTCGTGTCCGGTAGAGTCCTCGATTTATGGGTGTGAAGCCGGCCACATTTATAAACAAAGGAGGTCGTTGGGGCATCTAGAATTGTTGATCTTCTTTTCGTCCTGATCGTGCGATAGAGCCAAGTCATAAGAAATAAGATTTTTCCTATATGCTTTACGTACGATAGAAGAAAGCGAGTGACGCTATGGAAGGCCACAGAGGTAAGTCTAACGTAATTGTTACGTAGCTCGAAATTGGAAGCACCGAATAGTGAAACGTGTCATAAGGCCGTATGTTCTGCGAGGCGTTATCAATATTTGCGACGTAATGCATTTTGAATAGTAGTCATGGTAAAGGAGGTCCTACCAGAATGGGTACGTCTAAGGAAAAAGTGCGGAAAGGAAATACGATAAACAGACAATAAGCGAGATGCGACGTTTCAAGAAAGGCTATGGATTTGGTGTGGCGACAAAGGTGTGATTACTACCCTCAGGAATCTGGAGGCCCAGGACAAGAAGTAGTCATACACACAGGTGGAAGGTGAACATTCGGAACTGAAAAGGGCAAAATAGTAATTACAAAAGAAAGGACGTGTTACGAAAATGTTTCGAATTGGTAAGACTTCGACTTACTCCTAAACATGTAATAAAGGTCATACGAGGAAGTGGACCCATTCTATCAAGATTAAGGCACCGGATTCTACCAAAATTTCGAGGTTAAGCGTGCTCGGGGAGCAATTCTATGATGGGTGACGCGGAAGTATGCAGAAATCCGATATATTCGGACCTAAGAGACAAGTGAGAAGTTAGAGTAGCCTAAGGAAAACTAGAGTATATCGGATAGTTGGAGACCATAAGAAGACGCGTAGACGAGGCGTACTTGCCATTGAAGAGACAGAAGTGCATCACAAACACTTCCTAATTAAGATAGGCTTGAACAGCGTTTGGACGTATTTTATGGGCTAGTTGACAGTAATTCTATATATATATATATGAAGGTGTAGGATATCCCATATACGATTGTATCGGTGGACATGCGAGTCCCACAGAATCGAAGTTACGGTATAAAGGTATCAATCGAGTAAGGGTGTCGAAGTTCAGAGAGACATCAAGAGTAAACGATACAAGTGTTGCAAAAGTAAGGTTATTATTCTCGCTATAGGTTGAGATTGGAAATTTAATGTGACGATAGTTGGAAAAGAGAGAGAGAGTGAGTAGGGGAAAATGAAGAGATTAAACTGCCGAAGGGGTGAAAGGTAGGAAACCCCGAACGAAGCTCCCGAGAAAAACTACCGCAAAACACGAGACTATTTGGGGAAAGGACACAAATAAGCATGTGAAAAAGGGGTAGAGTGTGGTAAAAGAAGACAGAAAGGAATGTATGGAATTCGAGAACTAATGGCAATAAGGAGGGCTGGAATAGTAACCGTGACAAGAAAATGTGGTAAGATAAGGAATGACTAAGTTTAGTGACGATGTTATACGACTTTGGTATGAAGGCATATAAAGGCAAATAGGTCGACGTTGTCGAGTGGAGGAGGGTATGGAAATGGGGACAAAATGATGACATAGGCAGAAAGTAAAGAAAAACCTAGGATTAGAAGTTTCCGATATGTTAGGCACAAGAGTCGGAAGGAATACGAGAATAAGGTATAGACGAAGACTTCAAAAAAAAAAAAAAAAAAAAAAAAAAAAAGACTATTGGCATACGAGGAGCTCCTTAAAGGGGAGGATGTATTATGGGCTTTAAGTCCAAACGAAGGAAACTCATTAGCCCGAACGCAGCTTAAAACATATCGCTATCGGAGAATACATGAAAGAAGTAGGAACGAGTTGGTGCGGGGGATTAGGAAACCTATGACACTGAATCGCAGACTCATGTAAAGGCCGAGGGAGTTCGATAATAAAAGAAATAAAGCAAGAGATCAGAATCGGCATAAAGAGAAAGGCAACTATAAAAGGGACCCCAGAATATTATGACACCCCAAGAGGTTAGTTGAACATTCGAGACGAATGTTCTAAAGCGGGGGAGGATGTTATAGCCCGTATTTCGTACGTTCGAATAATTAGAGATAGTTTAAGAAGTTAAGGGCAAAGTTATATCGCGATCTTGTTTAATGCACAAGTTGTTCAGGTAGCATTAGTTGTGAATGTCATTAGTGTGGAAATATTGAAACGTTAATGGCAAACACGGAAATTCACAAAAGAGTTTATGAAAATAATGGGAAGGCTAAGGGCAAAATGGTAATATTGAGGAAAGTCGAGGGGTAAAATGAATTTCGCATAAGGTTCATGAAAGTTCCAAGAAGGGGGCCATATTGGCCATGTGACAAAAAAAAAGAAGAAGAAAAGATGATGACAAATAATTAGTCATCTTTGATAAATTCAACAAAAAGAGAAATTTCTAGAGAAATTTAGAAAAGGGCATGTACCCCTCACATGAGTGTAGGAATTACATGTATATATATGTGAGGTGGTCATCATTTTATTCAAGAGAGAAAAAAAAGAACACAAAAAAATGAAGAAGGAGAAAATAAGGCCATGTTCGGCCATAACCATGGAAATTTGGCTCCATGAAATCTTGTCCAAAAAAATTGTTTCTTCATGTGTATTCTACCAATTCAAGGATGCTCTTTAACATGATATAGTTGTTGAAGCAAGAATCTTTCTCTTTGTTGCAAGTTGACAACTTTAGCCAAGTTGAGGAATTGAGAAGAAGAGGTAAGAATTCAATCTTCTTTATGTATTATGGATGCTTGTGAATGTTGTAGAAATGGAGAAATAAATGAAAATCATGAAAATAAATTGTGTTGTGCATGTGGGTTGGCATGGTATGGTAATGGTGAACCAAGTATTTTATTTGGTATTTTGATTATTGTTGTTGTGAATTCTATATTGACAATGAAAGTTTGATGATTTTATGGTTGAAGTTGTGAATGTTGGACATGGGCTGTGATGCGTATGTAGTATTGTTATGTGTAGAAAGGAATGAATTAATTATATGTAAAATGTTGGTTGTTGTTGTAATGTCAAGAAATGGGTGAAGTTCATGAAAATATGTGTTGTGCAGTTTATTCGAAGTTAGAGACTTTGCAGACAGAGTCGTGGGTCTAGAGTGTCAGCTTGAAAAATGGCCCTGCTAGCCGACATGTTTTTATTATACATTATATTTTTGAGGCCCTTATGTTTGGCGATTGTGTTTAACTGGAAACGTCAAAAGATTTTGAAAGTTTTACTATGTATTTTATTTTTGTTTAATCTAAGAATCCAAAGAAAGTATGTATGTAATAAGAGTCAACGGGTTCGCTCGGCTCCGAATATGGGGTCGGGTGCCCATCACACCCTAGTAGGATCGGGGTGTGACAATCATAGCCACACAAGGCTAATGATTTCAAGTAAAAGTATGAAGATGTCGAGACTTATCTCACATACATAACTCAAAAACCTTTGAGGTGGCATTTTCCTATTTATTTTCCTTTTCGATCTTCAACTTTTATATTTCAATCATACTTCAAGTGGTTTCCCCAACATACATATTTCATACCATTGCTTCCCTGTGTCTTGAAGCTTCCAATGTCATCGCTCATCGTCTTCTCCGTCGATACCGTTCTTCACCTGAAATTAAAGGTTAGTAAAAAGGAATTCATTTCCTACGGCCGGCTCTATCGCACGATCTAAGATTCAAAGAAAGGTAACACCTTAAACGTCCCGTAGCCTCCGTTTAGATGTGGTGCACAACACACCGATAAACAAGATCCTACGAGACACGGCTCGTAGACATTCCGAGGACAAACCGCTCGATACCACTTTTGTCACGACCTGTGCCCGTAGGCCGCGACCGTGACTTATTCGACACTCCCAAACGTACGTGCATACCAAATCATCGTATTTTAGCGAATAACATTTCATATTCATCATTTTAAACAAATCACAAATATTATCTGTTGCCGCACGTACGTAAATATCATCAAAGTCAAAAGGGCATGCGAATACACATCGCCGAATATATACACATACAACATATGGACCATCACGCCGCCATAGCAAAGACGCCGGACCGCATTAAGACACAAATCACGAATAAAACGAACACACATAGGACCCACGACCCACATATATGACTACAAAGTGCCTCTACAAATCATATATCGAAACATTCAGAGATTGTATAATAGCCCGCCGCCCCAAATAATCAAATATAAAGAAGATATGCATGACAAAGATATACCAAAACGCTGGCCCAGATCAAAAAGCGCGAGCGCTTCCGTAATAAAGGCAACGTGTGGCCTACATCAAGGATCACTTAATCTCGCGACTACGCGGGCATGAAACGCACCCCCGAAGAAAGGGGGTCGCACGAAAGATGTACCGAAGATGTAAAGATAGAGTACGAAATCCAAATCATGACGATCAAGTAAAAGATGACAGAGAGAGTAAGATACGAATCAAGGTATCAAAAACCCGCATCAAACATGTATGTATAATGCAACAAAAATCATGCATAAGGCTCGTGAACGCAGTCGCCACTCCGGAGCCGTGCCACAACACAAGATACTCCGAAGTTTCAAATCTCGGCGACACTCGAACACAAGATATCTATCATCGCAACATATCATAAGCTACATCAACATATCTCCATAACTAACCCTACCATGGCTAGGTCTCGGGAACCGTAACACATCATACCGTCGAATATATCATAGTGCGACGATCACAAACCAGCCCGGGAACCGGCGAACGATATCATAGTAATAGGGCGAGCAAGTAGGGGGAAACCATAGCAAAAACAATTAAATTAAACTTTAAAATAAATAACACACATATATATAGCATATTTTTAAAAATTT
>NW_026721559.1:0-8581 GCF_029784015.1 Lycium ferocissimum | reverse complement strand
ATTGTGTACTTATACATATATATATATAGCACATGTATTCTGGGCCATGTGCAATCTTTTTCTCTTTTTTTTTTCTTTTCCAATTTTCTAGAATTTTCTTGGATGATGAATATGTCTTGCATAGTCATGAATTATACATATACATACACCCCCTATAAATATGAAGTGAACACATGGCCCCCTTTATGGCTTAAAACAATTGACCAAAATATGGGTGGGCCCACGGCCACTGTGGCTTCTCCAAGAAGTCATGAATAATAACAAATTTCCAAATTCGGTTTGTCTAATATTCCATGCCAATGATACTTACAAGCAACGTGCATTCTTCACAAAACCGGAAAAAAAAATAACCTTGTCCTTAACTTTTCGCAACTTACTGAATATCACATTGTACAAAATACGGATATAACACATACGATGTTGGGTTATGTACAAGGAGGGAAATGATTATATATACGAGTAAAGATTTTTAAATAAAGTTATATCGCGAAGGTTACAATTAAGATTTAGAAAGATATGCTAAGAAGTCCCACAGATTTGGACCTATGGTGAATATGAGAACCCGGAATAACTCAAAGAAATCAGAAGCATATGAGCCATATGATTAGGATTTCAAGATGGTTACCAGACATAAGTTTGACTAGCTAGTCAACAGAGGGGAGGCATAATAAGCTGTGGGTTCAAGACAAAATCAAATGGCAACGGGATATCTCGCAAGAAAAGGTGTTGAAAAGCCATAAAAAGATAAGTCACGAGTGGCTACATCGAGTATTATGTATACCCTTATGATTGATTTTATAACATGTTAAAAGTATTGATTGTGCTGTATGTCAAAATTGAGATAGCAAGCATTACAGAGAGAATTAGGATTGGGTTTTCTCGGGAATTAAAGTCAGATAGTGGTAATGCGACCAAATATGTAAGCACTAGCATTAGGAAAAATAAGGTTATGGTATCATGAAGGGGAGAGAAACTTGGACAAAGAAAATGTATACCCATTGAGGATCAGGTAATATATTTGCGGAGAAGGTTAGGATAAAAGCAGGAGAGCAGACAATAGGATCAAATTTAAATAAATCAACGGGGATACCGTAATGTTGTACGCGAGAAAGGATGAACGTGAGGACCCTGTAACCAACCTATACGTCTTCATAACGAACCAAGAAGGTTGTAAATAATGGACAAAGGTGCATCCTTGAGAAGAAATAAACAGGTTTTATGAGACCGAGGAGGAAATTTTAGACTCCTGATATTTAACCAGGAGAATGGATGTGAACCCATGATTGGTACGCCTATTTAAGGGAAGAAAGTATCCCATGAAGAGATTTTTAGCGTCAAAAAGGATTCGCATCCGTAACGAAACACTCCAAATTCTCCTAAGTTAAGAGTAAAGAATGACTAATGGAAACATGCATTTTACGAGTAAAAAAAACAAAAGAAACTATGAGAACTAAAGGAAGAAGGAGGAGTCAACGAAATGGTTAAAAGGAATTATGTGCCGCCACCAACAAGGAGAAGGTTAATGAGTCAGTAGGCTTGCCCAAAGGAAAACAAATTGAAATTATAAGACAATGGTTGTGTGAAATACAAAGATGCGATTATTAAGAAAACCGAGAAAATTCGAGATATATATATATATATATATATGTGTGTGTGTGTGTGTGTGTGTGTGTGTGTACAAGTTGTAGTATCATAAAGGAAGATGAAGACTCGATGAAGGGAGAAAGAAAAGGGTGTACTTAGTGAAGATTTCATGATAAGAACACGAACCGACAGAACACTAGAAGGACTATGATACATGGATGTGATGCAAACAAGTAGTTAAGAAGAATTACGGGACAAAATGAGCTAAGCTAATGAAACGATGAGTCGTGGGAATGGATAGTGTGGAGTATCAACTTTTAATGGTATACTATAGACATAAATTGGAATTGGGAACCCAGAGCAAAGAGAATTTAAAGGATATTAAGAAGATAGTCGTGGAGGAAGACTAGGGCTGAAGGAGCATGGTATAGTCGGACACTCCATAAGGTGCCTAATGAATTACAATATCCCCATTAATTTCTTAGTCTAGGGAACTACTAGTCATGAAAGGTAGAAGTGAAAAGTCAATAAAGAAGGCATCTGAATTGTATCCGATATGTATAAGCCTTTTGATTTGATACAAGAACTCAGCTAGCAAAAAGGAAATAAGTTAAACCATGTGATTAAAAGAACTCCGGCGTTATATGGAATAGAGGAGTTAAAGGATCGCTATGGTCGGCCAGATGACTATCAAAGACGGTTAATAATCGAAGGTTACTGGTATATGAGAACATACTTTAAAAGGGGGGAAGAAAAAACTCAATTCTAAGATGAACTACAATATTCTCAAGCTCAAAAGAGGGAAATATACTGGATGAAGGAGCCAAAATTTGAGATGAACCGATATGTCAAGAATGTGCTAAAGAAAAGTGAGAATGGATTAAATGCAAGTATATCATGAGACAAATATGGAAAGGAGAATAAGTTTCACCAATGTGATGCGTTATATTCTGGACTATGACTCGAATCAGTCACGCTGAATTTTTTTTAGCTACAATTAGATATGCAGTAAAGTACTCCAAGGGGTAACAGAAGGAGTAAGAAAGGCCGTATGTGACCAGGGATAAGTATAAGGGACAATCGGGGCTATTAAAAAAGAACTTGTAGCACTAGAAGAGATGAAAGCTTCAAAAGAGGAATATTTATAGGAAGTTCAATAATCTTCAAAGGAAAGGAAGATAGTGTGCCTATGGATAGCAAGACAGCAGTACTGCCTGAGATTAGGAAGTACCTCGTAAGTCATGAAATTCCAAGTCGCCGGTTATATCAATTGTGAGAGTGTATGACATAGAACCATATAAACAATCGCCGTGATGAAATGGCCAACAAAATGGTGTAAGGGAAACGGTAAGGAGTCAAAGAAGAATAGAGGCTAATTTAAGTCTCAAATAATCACCGGTACAAGAGAATCAAGGACTTAAGAAGAAAGCATACTCGTATTGAAAGGGAATTATGATTAAGTAGGATTTTATCTTAGTTGCATGTTTATGAGTTTATTTTGTAATTATGTTAAGATTGAGGAGAGGAAATTAGAGGAAGAGTTCAAATATGAATATGATGATATTGTAAGGAATTAAGGAGCCCAACCAAGGAATTAAAATGAGATGATATGGTATGTATATAAGGTTGGCTAGTACAAAAAGGAATAATCTAAAATAGCACCGAAGAGAAAGAAGCAAGGGAAAGGTGTCATATCTAAACAAGAGAGTTTGTCTACTAGTAAAGAAATAAAGAGCAAGTAAAAAAATTACAACAATTAGGGGTACTTATAGATCGGTAGGGAGTCGTAGCAATCACGAGCCAAGATCACCTTAATGGGAATAGGACGATAACTAAATATCAGTTGATCACTGGTTACATATAGAAGGGCATGAGGATATGAAACTAATGGATGAGTTCGACAGAGAGTTAGGGGAACATGAAAGAAGATTGATGAGCTCATATTATAAGAATATGAAGATCAGGGTCTAAGGAGGACAACCATTACAAGAAATCAATGATAACATCGTAAGCTCACAAGCTACAACAGCCTAGGATGATTTTTTTAAGGGGGGAAGGATGTTACACCCCGTACTTGTAGAGAAGCACTTATCAAATTTGATATAGAGGCTGTAGACAGATGTGTGTAGCTAGAAGTCCCATATCGTTATCAGTTGATATTGTTGTATTATATTTTGGCAGCCTTGTTGGCTTATGTTTATGGGCATAGTTATTGACGATTATATAGCAATGTGTCATAATCTTGTAATATATGCCCTTACAGATTATGAGGCCTATGAGCTAGCTTTGTGGCGCACCTCGAAATAAGTATGAGATGTATGTTCAGTGGCACTCGGTAGGTTAGCTCCGGGTGCCTGTCATGGCCCTTTGGTTGGGTTATGACAATAAACGGCAGTTAAAGAAGTAATCAACACCATGAATCCACGACAACATACACAATATGCCAAATATATAAAGAAGCACACACAATGCCCCAATAAAATCAAGAAGCTTACACAATGCCCCAATCTCATTGTTCACAATTGTATCACATCACGAAATAATTTATAAAGAGAGTTTAGAGTATTTGAAAATAAAGTATATGCGGCTGGCCTCAAGGATCACTGATTTTTCCTAGCACACGCTTGTCCCAACACATGGACCAGGCAGACAAAACATCTTTTAAAACAGGTTTGAAAAGTAAGCAACCAAAGCTTAAAATCTCACTTACCTCGCTAAAGACAAATTTTCCAACCTTGCAAATGTCTAGAACACACTAACCACAGCTTCCAATGGCCTCAATCTATGCAAAAATATTGATTAACAATGTCAATTATTCTAATCGAGTCAAATCTCAATATTCCTAATTTCAAATTAGAACTAAGTCTTAATATCTCCTCTCACTATTTAAGATACATATTCATTGTAATAATATACCATTCCCAACATAATAGTAATAAGGTATGGAAACAAAGAATGGAAAATTGGCATAGTAGATAGACTATTCGAACAGTTCAACACCTTTACCTATATAAGTTCTCCTTTTTTAATTTAAACTCTTGCTCCTAAATCACACTCGCTTACCCATCATTCCCTAATCATTATGTTTACAAAATAATAATCATAGTAATCCTTATGAATCATAATTGAAATTGTAGCAACCAAAGCTTGCATCAGTACAAAGAATGATTTTCCATAGTGGCTCTTAAACCCAATGCTTTAGCTCTAATTTCACTAACTGTCTGATCATTACCATTACTTCCAAATCATTGATCAATTGCTTTCATAATCATTGTTCCAATCATTGGTTTTCTTCTGTGAAGATAGAGAATTCAACACTTTTTGATAATTCCCTGCAATATATATATGTCACTGTAACAAAAATTAATGCCAGCACCTAAAGCTTATTACTGAACCAGTGGCTGAATAATATCCTAAGCCAACTCTCTTAACACTTTATGTGATTTGTTGATTCTCTACTTAATAACCAAACAAGAGTTTTCTAAATATATGTGTTATAGGCTGTGAGTGCACCAAACACAGTATGGAGGGACCTTGTTGAGTACCAGTTCCCATATGCGATACAATAAGTATAGAAGGAAAGATTTTACTATGGAAAACTCCTTGCTCAAGGGATTAAAAACATCGATCTACCCTAGTAGGATTTCAACTCCATTACACGAGCAACTTCGACACAACCTATTGCGAAACTACGAATTAACTCCCGGAATCCTCACCCCTACAATAGTTGCAACCTAGGAACTAACTCTCATGGTCCCTCCACCCTTACAATACACCGATTGTAAGCACCTCCATTTGACTAACTCTAGCTAAGCAAACTAATACACCTAAACTAACTCCAGCCTAGTGTACCACTCAACTTGACTTGTGGAAGAAAACTTGAGACTTTAAGACACCTACACACATCTTCCTTTTTAGGAAGAGTAGGTTTACAGTTTTAGCACAAATGACAAAGCTCAATAGCTTGAGAACTTGAAGTATCTTCCTTTGTAACGAGCGAGCCCTTCAATCAGTTGTAGCTTTGTCTGTTATAGTACTTGAATAACCTTGTGAGGCTAAGATTTTGTTGTGAATTTAGATTTTTCAAGACACACCGAAACGACCTTGTAACATATTACTTTGTATGCTAGATGTTGTACGAAACGAATGTTGCTTTACAACTGCGGCTTTTGACTATACGAACCGCTCTAGTTGTCGAAAGCATATAAAGAGAGCATCTAGAGGACTGGGTCTCATTCTGGTTCTTCATAGTTTGACAATCATCAAAATATGGAATATGACATTTCCTATTAATTTCTCTTTTTGATGATGACAAACTTAGATGCGCTATTCCCCTTGAGACGCTAGATCCACTCGTTCCCCCTGCGGCTATTTCCCCACGAGCGAGATCCCGCCGTTCCCCATGCTGCATTGACCATTTTTGAAGAGAAACATAGCAACGTATTACAAGTTAAAAAGCATAGAAACGTATTACAAGTGATACACAAGTGACACCTGGTCTTCTTCCCTTTTACGCCCATTTCCCAAATTTCAAGCATCACATAATGTGATCCCTTTTACGCCTCATTTCCCAATTTCAATCATGACATAATGTGATCTTCCTTATCACAAGTCTCCATCTTTATATTTCTCTATCTTCCCCCTTTCAGCATCAACAAAAAGGACAGTTAGAATTGACAAAATGAAGTTCAGCATTACTTACTCAGAGTCACATTGATGACACAGCCATCGGTGTGAGAGATACAAGAAAGCACATAGTTTGGCACAAGACAAAGTAGATGCCCAGAAGATTAATACAATTAATCAAAAACATAGTAGTCAGATCAGAAATACATAAAAGAAAAAACTGTCATCTGTACCGGAATATTGTCACGCAAAAATAGGAGAGAGAAAAAGAAAAAAAATTAAGGGAAGGCGTAGGAAAGGATTTGGTTTGGGAACTTAAGGCATTTGAGGGTTTTGGGGATTTTGAGTCAGCGTTATGAGTAATCTGTCTACTCGGTCATTGTTGCTACGCTGACCTTGAAGCATCTGGTGCTTGAGCTCATCCACTTTCTGTGTCAGTGTTATACCTCACATTCTTAGTGCATGAGCATGCCCGTACTTTACCATATTAATGGAGTATCGAGATGTTTCATGAAGTTTTGGAAGGTACAAGCCATGGAAGTTCGTAAAAGAAAGTAAAGGATGAATTACGATCTCGAAATTAAATAACCGAAAGGAAGAAGAGTATCCGTATTTTGTACAACGGGACAATCCGAGTTAACCACGATAAGTTAGGGACAAGATTATTCCGGAATATGAAGTCGAGACTTTTAACCACGATCTTGTTTTGAGACATAAGTTGCTATGATTTGTGGCATGGAATATTAAGGAAGTTTGGGGGTTAAAAGTGAATTAAAGGAAAATAAATATTTCATGAATTAAGGGGGCTTGTGGCCGGCCACATGGAGTGTGGGCCATGGCCACATGGTTGGCTAATATATGAAATTAAAAGATGACTAAGTAGTCATCATATTCATCTTCTTCATCACTAAGAGAAAAATCAAGAACCTTGGAGAAAAAGAAGAAGGCCATTCGGCCATAAGCTTGCAAATTTGAGGTCCAAAAATAGCCATCAAAAAAATTGTTTCTTCTAGCAAATCAACTAATTGAAGGGTCCTTATTAACGTGGGAGTGTTGTTGGGATCAATAGACCTCTCGTTTTCATCATTCACCATCCTAGCTAAGTTGTGAAGTTGTGAAGAAAAGGTAAGGTTTAATCTTGTTTTTATATGTTATGGATGGTTTATGCATGTTGTAGTGTGAAAAAATGGATGAAATTCATGAAATATTGCATGTTGGGGTTGGTAGCCGTTATTGCATGATGTATGGCCGTGTGTGTGTGTTGTGTTGTGTTGAAGTAATGAATTAAATTCTAGTTAGCATGTTTTGATTGTTGTAGTATGAATAAATGGATGAGAATCATCAATATGTATATGTGTGGTGATGGCCGAATATAGGCCATGTTGTATGACAAAGAATGGATCAATTCTATTTAGTATTATGATTATTGTCGTGGTGAGTTCTATAATGAAAATGAGAGTTTAATGATCTAAGTTGAAGTTGTAATTGATGTGGGACGTTTGGCATCTTAAAGTGATTCTTATGTAATTTTTGTATTTATGTAAATGACATTGTTAAAGTGTGGATTGTTAGTGTAAGTCATGAATTTGGGAGAGAGGAATGTGTGTTGTGTTGTTCTCGGGTTTGGGGTGATTTTCGGGTGAGTTGGAGTATTGGTTGGGTTGTTTGAAATATATTGCGAATTGTTTAAAGTGTTCTTGAATATTGGTATGAATGGTTTCGGATTAGTAATGGAACGTATGAGCGTTGATATTGGTTTGAATGTAAGTAGTTGAATTGAATATAATGAACGTTGTTGAGTTATGTAAAAAAGGGCTATTAACGTTAGAATGCGTTTAGAATTGACTATTGATGTTGTTAGTTTGGTTGTTGGTATTGTTGTTGATGAATTTGGTAGAGTTGAATTCTCGGGTTGTTGTATTTATAAAGGGAAATCTTGCCCAAATTTCTGAGAATTTGGTGTTCGTTTGGAATCGGGTTCCTAAATGCCTTTAGCTAATGTGTGATATTTGATGACGTATTGTAGATCTTGGGAAGTCCGCGACGTAAGTTTGGATTAAGCCGAGAGCGGACGAGGTATGTAAAGCCCAATCCTTCTTTCTTTTGTCATGTCCTAGTGTTAAGTAGGCTATGACACGAACCTGGGGTAACTCCACTCTTAAGATCCGAGCTTGTATACGTTTTCTATTCCGCCTAAGATTTACTCTCTTAAGGTAGCCAAACTGTTATATCCCGCATTTTTGTGCAATTGGATAATTCAAGACAATCGCGGGAGGACATCAAGCAAGGCCATATTTCCATTTTGTTAAGCATATGAAAGGCTTATGAAGAATTTAGAAGCGGAATTATCAAAAAAGGCCAAAAGGGAAAA
>NW_026721558.1:0-8027 GCF_029784015.1 Lycium ferocissimum | reverse complement strand
TCACCTTTACAACCCCTTTATTTGGACTTCACGACCACTGGGCAGTTTTGCCAACTTTCAACTTTTTCACATTTCTAGACTTTTTTTTTTCTATTCATTCCCATCCATTTACATACATTGCCCATGAAACATAATACACTCGCACTCCTCGCTCTCATCACTAGTTCGTCCACTTGCGTACCAACGGGAAATTTTCCGAGGTGTAACATTAATCCACAATTTCATCGAGCGCTGACATTATCAATCCCAACATTCCCTATCACTCCTTTGTAACCCTAGCTATGGCACCATCCGTGTCCATCCTCATACAATGCCTCTACAACATCTTTACCACCATTAATAGGAAGATTAAACTTATTACATATCAAGAACTATGATTCAAGTCAAGTCATGATTTAAAAATATCTTTATTTTCATACTTGCACCTCATGTTCCCTTTTTCTCCATAATTCAAGTCTTTTAACCCTTCAATAGTTTAAATAACATGGAAGAATAATAAAACTTACCTTAATCACTTGGAAATAAGCCTTGAGTTACTCCACTACATTAGAATGAAATCCTCCATTGCATACGAAGAAATTCTTGCCTTCCTGAGCTCTAATAGGCTTCCTAGCATATGAATCTCTTAATTCTTGGCTTTGATCTTGGCTTTTTGGTATAGATTGTTGTGAAAATAGATGGAGGCTTCTAGAGAGATATAGAATATGCTTTTTGTGGAAAATAATGAAATACAACATGGGTTCTTATATTTATAGACAGGGCTGGAAACTTCCACGTCCGCGGGTTGACGAGCCGGGTTGACGGTCGTCGATGTGTCGACGTCCGTCGACGTGGCCGTTGAATCGCCACCTGAAATGTCTGAGTTATGAACCCTGTCGATGGCTCATCGACGTGTCGACAGCTCATCGAAGTGGCCGTTGATGCTGACTGGTTTCAGCAGTTGCCTAAACTGCTTCGCTTTGCTCCGATTCGATTCGTTTCACATCCAACACCCCTGTAATGTCAAGGATGCCTACTTATATTCCTGCACACATACAACGTAAAGTATCTCGTGAGTAAAGGTCTGGTGCGGACTACCGAATAGAGGGTATACACCGCCAATAAGTCAAAATCTACTTGATATAAATTGGGAGTTGTAATATTCTTCCCCCTTTAAAACACTCATCCTCGAATGTTAAGTTCTCGGGAATTTTATGAAAATTTTGCTAGAGTTTCCTCTGTAATATACTACCGACCTGTCACAACAACCCATAACAATGCCTCACAGGGACACAACATCATAGTAATAAAGTTTGGCCACACACGACCTGAAAACATAAAAAGAAAACATGCATACCTCATAATCTTGACGTTTCGTCTTGGATTTCTTCCGGGGGTAGAAATAAATGTGGAGCTTAGCCTTCATATTTTCTTCCGCCTCCCAAGTCATCTCTTCCCGGTTGTTATTTCTCCATAAGACCTTAACTGAGGTTACTGCTCTATTTCTAAGTCTACGTACCTGCCTATCTAGTATGGCAACGGGTACTTCTTCATAAGCCAACCATTTTGTCACTTGAACATCATCTACTGGGACGATCCTAGAAGGATCTCCAACACACTTACTAAGCATTGAGACATGGAAAACGGAATGGACTGATTCCAGTTCTGAGGGTATGTCCAATTCATAAGCTACTTGACCCATCTTGCGGACAACCTTATAAGGTCCAATGTATCGAGGACTCAACTTTCCTTTCTTACCAAATCTCATCACTCCTTTCATTGGTGACACCTTTAAGAATACCCAGTCATCAACTTGAAATTCTAAGTCCCACCGGCGGTTGTCCGCGTAAGATTTCTAACGACTTTGGGCTGTTAACAATCGATCTCGGATAACCTTGACCTTTTCCACTTGCTTGGATCAACTCGGGCCTATTAATCGTGTTTCCCCGACTTCAAACCACCCGATTGGGGATCTACACTTCCATGGAAGCTTCGTATGGAGCCATTTGGATACTTGGAATGATAATATTGTTGTATGCAAATTCGATAAGGGGTAAGTGGTCATCCCAACTACCACCAAAATCTAGAACACATACTCTTGGAATATCTTCCAAGGTGCTCGAATAGTACATTCGGCTTGCCCGTCGGTTCGGATGAAAAAGCGTCTGCCTAAGCTTCACCTAAGTACCCAAACCTTCTTGGAAAGACTTCCAAAACTTAGCTATAAATTGCGCCCCTCTATCAGTAATAATGGACATCGGATTACCATGGATTTGCACTATTTCTTTAAAATATAACCTTGCATAATCTTCTTTGAGTAAGTAGTTCTAACTGAAGGAAGTAATTGGCTGATTTCGTGAGTCTGTCCATAATCACCCATATAGAGTCATACTTGCTTCGGGAATGAGGTAACCCTACAATGAAATCCATGTTTATTGCTTCCCATTTCCAAGTTGGAATCTCCATTGCTTACAATAACCCTCCTGGCTTTTGATGCACGATTTTTACTTGTTGACAGTTCGGACATTAAGCTACAAATTCTGCTATGTCTTTCTTCATTCCATCCCACCAATACATCAATTTGAGATCATGATACATCTTTGTTGCACTTAGATGAATAGAATACCGAGAATGATGGGCTTCTTCTAGAATTCGGTGACGAAATACTGCAACTTTCAAAACACATAACCTGCCTCGGTATCGAAGAACTCCATCTATTGAAGTTTCAAATGGAGACTTCTCCTTTTCATGAAATGTGTCTTTATAGTGGCTCAACTGAGGATCTTCATATTGACGCTCTTTTACCTCCATGTCCAAGGATGAAATAGTGGGATTATTGACATCAATTCTGTGTTGCGTGAATCAACTAGACGAATTCCAAGATTAGCTAGTTAGTGGAGCTCACGGGTTTCAACCTTTCTTCCGGAGGAACTTCACATAGGCTACCCATTGATCGGCGGCTAAGCATATCAGCTACTACATTTGCCTTCTCGGGGTGGTAAAAAATACTCACATCATAATCTTTCAATAATTCTAACCACCGCCTCTGCTGCAGATTTAACTCCTTGTGCTTGGAAATGTATTGGAGACTCTTATGATCTTTATAGATATCGACATGCACATCGTACAAATAATGCCTCCACATTTTTAATGCATGAATAACTGCAGCCAATTCGAGATCATGAGTTGGGTAGTTCTTTTCATGTTTCCGCAATTGTCTTGACATAAGCAATAACTTTACCGTCTTTGCGAATCTTTTGTCCACGACCGACTAGGGACCATGACGGATACCAAGCACCCATCGAGCACCGCTCGGCTCCATTACTTATCATACATATCAAGCATTCATTATTAAACAATGCTCAAATCCTAGGAAAAATCGTTTTATAAAACATATTTACTTCATATACATAAGCCCTTTCGGCTATCAAAATCAAAATAATGTATATACATACGAGAAGAAACTCGTGAGACCATAATACCCACACATCCGTATCTACGAGCCTCTACTAGGTACTAGACATATTGACGGACAGGGACCCCGTCACACAATGAAAACATATATATACACAAAAGAATAAATCAATAAGCACCTGGGAACAATGAGTGCTCTCGAGTCGGCTAATAGCTCCTACGGTACGGATCACCTCCCTATCTACACAGTGGGCATGAACACGAGCGTCCAAAGAAAACAAACGTCGATACGAGCATTGTGCGAGTATGTAAGGCATCAACAATAATAATACATCAATAGACAATGAAGCATCAAGTAAGGAGCGACATACTTCGGCCGTCAATTATAAAAGAAATAATGCGTCTTGTCATACTTCATAATCATTATCATATCATGAATGCATATATGTATAGCGCCGACCTTATAGGTACGGTGTAATGATAAACATTAGCCCGCGTCCGGCCCTCGCGTCGGGGTACCATCTCATGCCGCCCACTAGTGGTGTATGCCCATGCCGTCTTGACATGGTGTATCGTTGCCGTGCCTTATCGGTGTGCCCGGCCATATAGGCGCGGTGTAATATCATCATCATGTACTTGCCATAATGCATGTAGAACTCAAAGACAACTATCATGTTATGCGGGTGACATAAGGTCGTGAACCCCGATTCCATTATGATATATATATATGCAAGCACTATAATTCACCTGTAAAGGGGCGATGTAAGGTGAGTGTATACAATAAACAATATCAATGGATCGTGGTTAACATCATTAACTTTGTAGAAAAGATCAACATCATGAACTCCGAGTAGAAAAGACTGCTCATCATCATCATTATCGTGCTCATAGTCATATCTCTTATCTTTATATATGGCTATTCATGAACATATACTCTTAGTTTTTCCGGAATGTAGGAAATTCATAGAGAAGGAGGGAAAATCGTGCCATAAGATTCATGCCTTAGAAAAGAAAGGACTAGCCTCGCGTACCTTTTCCTTTAGCTATTCTATCGCTTGATCGTTCTCCTTGATACTCACGTTTTACCTTCAAGAGTGTTCGTATTAACATTAGCTAGCGATTATAAGAACGTGCTTACTAAAGCTAGAGAAAATTGGGGCATTTCCTTTATTTATACAACTTTTCTCATATCACATATTGACTTTGAAAACATCCATAACAACATTCACAATATTGTAGGCAACAATCATCATTCATCTACATTATCCACATTTCACAATTTCACTTCAATTCCTCCATAATCATGGTCATAGTTCACTATTACGTTCTTTCACATATAATGCTTATCCTATTTCTAAATGTCATTCATAACATATTTACAATCACAACATATCAATATTCATGACTCGTTCCAAACTACTATTCACAACCTCATTATCCTCATTTTTGTGACCATTTTCTATCTCCTTCCATCATCTAAGTCTTTCAACCTCATATTACCCTAGACAACATGGAAAGATCATAAAACTTACCTTAGATAGTGTAGGAATAAGCCTTGAGTGGAGATACTTCTCTTGCACCAAAACCGTAGTTCACTTCCATAGGAATTCCTTGGCTTGGATTAACTTTAATGTGTTTCATACACTTAACTCTCTGGTTTGGTGAAGTTGATCACTCTGAATCTCTCTTGAGTTCTTATGGAAGAAGTGTGTGGAACCCTCTGAAGCCTTGATAGAGATGAAGAAGTGTGGGAAATGAAATTAGTTGTTATATCCCGCATTTTCAAAGCATGAGCGTGACACGTGCTTCCTTAAAAAAAAAAATTGAATTGACAATCATGTTGTTGCTACATAATTTAAACTCACGTTGATAGTGTTGTATCCCGTATTTTTGAACGTCGGATTATTTGTAAGATGAGGTGGGGTCCACACATCGAGATTTTTTTTGGAACATCTGAAAATTCATATGAATCACATATGTGAAGTTAAACACAACTCACGAAGGACCCTTGGGGCCAAATCCAAAGTAGAAGCCCTCAAACGAATATTTTTAAGAAAATGTTTTCGGGTGACTTCGACTTCGAGGGGCGAAAATGGTATTATAAGTTTGGAATTTGGAAAAATATCAAGAAATATAAGTTGTATATAATTGAATTAGCTTTCCAAACATAGGTCATGGGATCCAAGGTGACGTCCGGACAAGGAGATATGACCATTTTAAGTCCGAAAGGTCGGTGGGCTAGGCCCAACTCGGGGCCCAACTGGTTAGGCCCATGACCCATGTTATATAAGTGATATTTTAGCACTTCCCTCCTCATTTTCAGACCTGGAACAACCAGAAAATTCTGGAGATAGAGAGAAAAAAGCCTTGGAGAAGAAAAATTAATTTTGACCAAAATCAAGAGCCCCAGAACCCCGAAGCCCACAAGGGAAAAGTGTTGTATCTGTTGCGTTGTCTTCAATTTGAGTTAAAAATCAACCAAGGAGGAGGGTGATAACATGGTGGCTGAATTCTCAAGGTATGGATAAGGCTCTTTTCATTGCTAACAAGTTTATTTAAAGTTTTAACGGATTAGAACGGGAAAAATAGCGATATAAATTCGTCCGTTGGTATTGTGAATTATGGAATGAGATTTGAAGAGAATTTTGGATGAAAATAAATGTAGTTAACTTGTATAATGTGGAGGATGTTTCTATTGATGTTGTTAGTATTAATTTCGACTTCGTTACGGAAATAAAAAATTATGAAATAGTTATATCGCGAATTGGTTGGTTGGAAAATTTGGAAAATGATGTGTGGGCTATTCTATAATATTTTGGAGCCGAAAATATTATGAATAATTGTTATGTTGTTGTTGATATTGTGGCCGAGTTAAATTCTCGGGGCGTTGTATTTTGAAGTCTTTGCCGAAATTTCGATAGACAAGTGCTAATTTAAGATTGAACACCAAAATCCTTATAGTTAACATTTGGTAAAAATGACCATTTAGATTCTGGGCGAAAGCGGAATTAATGATGAGCGTAAAGAAAGGCGCAACTAAGGTATGTAAGGTTCATCTCTTCTTTCTTTGGCATGTCTGGTTGTAATAGGCTTGATTACAAGTCTCGGGGACGGTTCTACTCTTAGAAATCCGAGTCCGACGGCCCTTTTTCATTCAATATAATTGAATTAGATTTTCTATACTCTATTGAAAAAATAACTTAAACACCCAAAACTTTCATAAAAGGAACCGAACTACCCTAAGACCTTCACCGGTGGCTCCATAGAGCCTAATGTTCGTAAATTTACGTATGCCACCTCGGCTTGACCCGAGGTTAAACCCGCAATCCCCGAGACCTATTTATAGTTCTATTTGTCTTATTTCCGTACGAAAATTTATAGAAGCCTTTGGCTATCGTTGCGAGTTTGTTATAAGTATCTAGTAACTACCGATATAAGCATTTGAATGCAAGTATTTTGATACAAACATTTTGATATACGTATTACGATATGGATATTATGTTATGAGTAATGCGATTTGACGATTCGAAATAAATACTCACGTTACAAGTAATTTGATATGAATATTTTGAGATAGGTACTCACATAATCGTTCGATGTGAATACTGCGATACCACTTTTGTCACGACCCAACCCGTGGGCGCGGATCGGTGCCCTACCTAGGCACCCAACGGACGAACGTACGAACCAAATCATCAAAGTAAGGTATGCTCGGATTTAGCGGACATAACTCGTGCGATAATCGAAAGCTGATATCATATAAATGCTACCCTAAGCGGTCGCCCGTGTCAAAACATCACATCAGAGTCAAAACTGGCGGAATGTACATCGCCCAGACACACTCATGCAAACAGATGGACCATATCGGCCATAGTAACATACGGGACGACAAGGACGCATAAATCAAATCATATATAGACAAACCGGGATCATACAAGCGGACCGGACCCACGACCCACAAACATGACTACGAACCTCTACAAAGCGAGAGAACCAAACATACGAACATATGACGGGGGCCCCGTGCCGAACGATGTAAATGTACGAGAATATACAACGAAGAGATATATACCAAAGGTATAAGCTCGGATCAAGGAGCACTCAAGCGATGAGAATGGAGATCCTAACGTGGCGTACCACGTGGTGCGTACCGTACCGGCGGGCATGTAGCGCGACCCCAGGAGACGGGGGGTCGGTACGAAGAAAGTGCGAGTATGTAAAGCGGGGAGGTGCGGCAAATACGAAATAACCGATCAAAACGTGCGAAATGCAAATGTACAACATACAAATAAAAATCATGCATAGAGCGGGATAGGTGGTCACCAAACGCCGGTGCCACAACACATCATGCTACGAAGTTTTCAAATCTCCAAACATCCAGAACACATCAAAATATCACACACACATCATGTCATCGTAACATATCAAAAGCCATATCACATCATGACACCATAGACGGTAACCGGCCCTATGGCGAGTCTCGGAAACCGCAACACATCATACTTAGAATATATCATAACACGCACGATTACAAAACCGGCCGGGCCTGCGAACGAGATCATAATAATGGCACGGCGGAGTAGTGCGAAACTATGTGCATATTAAAAGTAAAATTTCGACTCGACGGCCCTAAT
>NW_026721557.1:0-8484 GCF_029784015.1 Lycium ferocissimum | reverse complement strand
TAGGAATCCAATTCTAGGCTCCCCGTTATACCCCGTGTTTTAGCCTATTTGGAAATTTGGAAATAATTGCGACTTGTAGGAATAAGGTCATATTTTGACTCCAATTGGTGTGTACGTTGTTACTTATGGGAATATGGATGCGTAAACGTCGGAGAAGGCCTAAGGGCAAAAATTGGAATTAGAAAATTTGTCTCGGGAATTTCAAAACAAGAATTATAATGAATTGGGCTCAAAAAAAAAAAAAAAAAATTGAGGCCCAACCTATGAGGTGGCCGGCCATGGCATAGCAAGAATGGCCCAAGTCCATTTATTTTAGTGATCATGTGATAATCATGTGATAGCTAATTAAGAGGATATATATGTATGTGTTTATCCTTGGAAGCTTCAAGAAAAATCAAAAACAATTGAGAGCAATTTCAAGGAGCCATTCGGCCGAGCAAGGTGAAGGAAAAAAAAAATTGCAAGTTCATCAACTTTGATCCATAAATCTCTTTCTTCTTGAATTCTTAACAAGTTCAAGACGCTCGTTAACGTGGTATAATTAGTTTGGCGAGAAAGCGACGTTTGTGGCGAGTGAAAGTTGGAAGAGAAGGTAAGGATTTCATGTTCTTTACATGTTATGAAAGATTTGTTGTGTTGTAGTATGGAGAATTGGATAGAATTTATAAAAATATGAAAGATTTCATGCTTTGGACGTGAGCATGCATGTGTTGTGTAGGCAAGACTAATTGATTTTTATGTTATATTCTAGTTGTAATTGTTGTGTATTTTATATTGGAAATGGAAGTGTAATGACTTTGCTTGAGTTGTGAGTGTTGAAGTGTGGTCGTATGTGTGTGAGTAAGGTGCATGGCCGTGTGATGTTATGTAGTGTGAAGGAGATGATTGTATTCTATTTAGTTTGTTAGTTGCGTCGTTGTGAGACCTTTGTGACGTAAATAAAGGTTTAATGAATTGAGTCGGCATCGAAAATGGTTATATGTTGTTATGGGAAAATTATGCGAATTTTATATGATTTTTATATAGGTATGGAAGTAAGGTTTAAAGGTGAATTATGGTTATTGTTAATGGATTGAAAGGTAAAAATATGTTATGGAAGTTTGTGGGAAGTTGGAAGTTTTGACCGAATTATGGTTTCGGTGGAATTTTTGTATAATTTGTGAAATAATGCGAAATGCTCCCGAATTGTATTTGAATGGTCTTGAATGAGTAAATGAGTATGTAAACATTGATATTGGTGTAAAATGCGAAGTTAGTTTGGAAGTTGTTATTTTATGTTGAAAGAAGACTATTCGTGTTAGTATGTGATTCTTGTTGTGGATTAATGTTGTTGGGATTGTTGTTGTTGTTGACATTTGAGCCGAGATAAATTCTCGGGGTGTCATATTTATAGGGGAGGTGCCGTCGAAATTTCGGTAGGCAATTATTAACCCAAGATTGGAATTTCAAGTCTCATGAATAGTAACTGGTAAAAGTGACCATTTGCAGATTTTCGACGAAACGGGATTGGAGTTTTGGTAAGCGTGAAGGGCAAGAAAGGTATGTAAAGTCTTCCCTTCTATTCTTTGGCATGTTCTAAACATAATAGGATCGGACGCGAGCCTTAGATACGATCCTATTCTTAGGAATTCGAGATTGAAATTTGCTCCATTTCATTCAGTAAGATTGAACTAGCTTCCTTACAAATTGTCGTCAAGTGACTTGTATGTATGCAACCTTCGCAAATAGACTCGAAATGTCTCAAAACTCTCATGAATGACTCCATAAGGCTTATGATCCATAATTTGAGTTCACCACCTCGATTCACCCGAGGTGGGCCCACAGAATCCGAGACCTCTTACTATGGTTTTAATTGATCTATGTCTACACAAAATGCTTAAAGGAATCGTGATCGTTGTACCATTGTCAAATGATAAATACGACGAACCTATGATATTATGATATGTGTTATGATCCTAGAAATATGATTCGACGCAAGTTGTCGTGCCATCCCCAAAAAGGGCATACGTATACTATAATTGTCATCCGACTTCCTTGAAGTGATATGTCATTTAAATTGTCCCCTTTGTGAAAGAATGATTAATCTGAATATTCCGTGAGCCCTGATATATTTGCCACGTACGAACAATATCAAAACTTCGTTACGTCATAATCCGTCACGTCATCCGAAAGGTATGTACTATGACTTATTGTTTGATCCGTCTATCGAGTCCGGACTTATATGCATGTGTTTACGCATTACTCATTCGTGCAAGTTATGATATGCCTTTTCACTGAGCCCGGGCCAGAACATGTTCTCGTGCGCATTTCTTTGCATTATTCACCGAGTCCCTCGTACTTGCGGGCCGGGACACGCTATTTGTATGATTATGATATGATGATACGGGGATGGTGGCCAGGATGGCTCATGATTATCATTCACCGAGACCCGCAGTAGAGGGCCGGGACACGTTATGTATACATGATAGATGATTCTGACATGCATGATTCCACATCACCGAGTCCCTTAATAAAGGGCCGGGACACGTTGTCTGTACATATAATATATGCTTTTGTTATGCATGATTTCACCTACCGAGTCCCTTATCAGAGGGCCGGGACACGACATATGTTCATATGATATTACATGATCTGATATGCATTGCTTATCCTTTGGCACTATGTTTTCTGAGGTCTCGGACAAGGTACCACTTTATACTTCGAACCCTGACTATAGCTTTGTCTTTTACATGTTTGTACTCTTACTCTTGACTACGGTTATACTTGTTACTTTTCCGCTGCATACTCGGTACACTTCCATACGACCCCTCGTTCTTCGGGGGCGCGCTACATGCCCGCGTGTACGGCACGCACCGCGTGATACGCCACCGCGTAGGATACTGTCTGTTGTTTGGAGTCGCTCCCGCGATTCGAGCTTGTACTTTTGGTATATACTTCTCGTCCATACATTCTCGTACATGTACTTATTTGGGCACGGCGGGGCCCCGTCCCGTCTTCTCGATTTCGTTATGTATGTTAGAGGCCCAGGACACGTATGTGGGTTATAGCTATGTCCGTACGGTATATATGTATATGTGATATGTTCGGGAGGTTCCCACCGCCACGCGACCTTGCGCTCGCCTATATATATGTGTATGTGGATATGTTGGCCCCTGTGTGGCCTTTGTTGGGTATTTTCTCCGCGGAGTTAATTTTGGTTAGTAAGAAAACGAGAGAAACCGCCCAAATTATCCCGGTATATTTGAGTTATTATTATTTTGGGCTTTTGGTACGTACGGGTGCCCAGGTCGGGCGCTAGTCACGGCCTACGGGGCTGGGTCGTGACACCCGCATAGCCACACACACACACACTTGGACGGCCAACTTGGCCCCTTTTTTTTTAAAATTTTTTTTTTTCTTGAACACTTTAGTCCCTCAAGAACTTTCTTGAACACCTTGTGAAATTACCATTTTGCCCCTAGCCTTCCACAATATTACCGTGTACCCTTTTGTGAATTTCCCTTTTTGCCCTTTGTCCTTCTCAATATTTCCATACTAATAATGTTCATAAATACCATTTCTAACAACTCGCACATTAAAATTATTTTTGACCATAGTCTTGTCCTTAACTACCCACCATTGTCTCGCAATATCCGAACGCACGAAATACGGGCTATAACATCCTCCCCCCCTTTAGAACATTCGTCCTCGAATGTTAAATTAGCCTTATAGGTCTTACAACGTTTCAGGGGGAGGTCCTCTTGTCAATTACGTACTCGTATTTAATCAGAGCGCCTGTGGGGGTATTCATTTTACCACTCTTGCTTGTTCTATCACAGCATACCTTTTGTTTCTATATTTAACAATGTTATTGTCCTTTCTTTTTCGGTTTAGCCATCAACACCTTTCACCTCTTGTCACACTTCTCAGTTCCTTACAACGTCATCGTAATCCCACGTTATATCAAACAGATTCATAATTAGAGCCAGACGCACAGAAGCACCTCGGACATACCCATAATCAGAGTCAGATGTACTGAACTATGTCGGACAGGTCCGTGATCAGAATCAGACGTACAGAGATATATCAGACAGAAACGTAATCAGATTCAGAAGTACGGAGGCATAATAGATAGAGCTTCATCAAAATCAGTGGCGTAGGAATATGACGTACAGGATTATGATTAGAGTCAGACCACTTCCACTAATGCTTCAGTGGCTTACGAAAATTTCCCTGTCGACGTTTTATTACTCACTCTGATCGTTGCACCACGAGTTATTTCATCAAAATATACAATCGACTATAGCAAATAAATTTATATCCTTATGAAACTCCGCTTATCCTGTACAATAGCCCTTAGGCCCTTTTCTTATCAGCTCTCTAGTGTGAATTCCTCACAATTGCAATTGAGTATCGATTCACGTCGACGATTCGTATAAGTTCATGGCTTGTATTTTCATGCTCCGTATAATTAATGGGTCATGAACTATTTTCTTGTATCCGATGAATCCTTTCGTTTCCTTCATAGACACTACGTTCTTTCCCTCTTTTCAAAAATTTCCAAACTTCCAATTGTTGATACTTGTATTACAATAGTCGTTGTTGTCCGAAACGTCCTTTAAATCTCATCATTTCTCTCCATTGTCTGTTGTGGATTTAGCGCGCATCTATTTGCTGTTCCTCTATTATTCTTTAAACATATCGCTGCGTACTTAGGTACGGCGTAAGTCTACCCGATACAAGGGATTCAAATCATGATACAAACATATCATAATTCAAGTTGGCATAAGGCATTCTCTTAAGGTGCTCTCCATATTTTCCTTTCATGTCGGCTTCTACCTCTTTCAGATATCCTATTAAGTCCAATATAATATGTTCTCCCCCCTCCTTTTAAGGGGCTCCTTATATGCCAACAGTATTCGAGTATCTTTGTCTACGATAATTTCCTTATTCCTCATCTTTCTTTCCAGCTCCTTGCATAGCATATCAGAACGTTTTACTACAAATTTTCCTTTCATTTTCTGTCTGTACCATCATTTTGTCCAATATTAGTCCTCTCACTCGTTTAATTTACACATTCGTAAATCTTCTTAGCTATGCGTTAGTGTTACAATTGTGCATCCATGTTGTCTTAAACGTCCTGCTGCTTTTCCTCTTAGCATAAAATCCTTCTATCCCGCTTATTGAAATTGGTTAAGCCTCACACATTCCTCTTCTGTTCCATATTACCGCACTTCACCCTCTTCATGTACCTATCCTCAAATCTTTACCCAAACAGTCCCATGTATTCCCATGTTCACCAGGGCTTTCCTTTACTAAGGTTTCTTACTTTTCCTTTTCTCGTTCTTGACACCCGTCTTCCATTAGCTTACTCCCCTTTCCAAACATCATCACAAAAATGCTAGGTTTCAACACTTGCTCTTATATGTTATACGCTCGCATTATAGCTTTGGCCGCTTTCTCACTAGACTCTACCTATATATAATTACGTAACCCGCATAATGCTTCCATCCCACTATATTCACATTTTATCTTATTCGTAGTCAATTCTATAATGTAACACTCCTTTAACCCTTTCCAATCAACTTTATCCTCGCATCCCACAACCGTCTCCCACCTATGGCACACTTAACCTCATATCCATCACAATTCCTTTCTTTTGTACTTTTTCTCGATATGGGCCGTGCTCGTAACTTAGTCAAAGCTTATCAAGACCATTGGCACGGCCTTTCAAGGCATATTACGAATCTGTATCTTATTCCCTCTGTATTTCTAAGGAAATTTCGACAGAGTTTTCTCCGTAACTATTACCATCCCAAAACCTGTGCACAGAAAATACCAACAATGCCACACAGGGCCAACATATATATATATACCATATCATGTCGCAGCCTCACAGCGCTCTCAATATTATCGATAGTACAGAAATAATGAGCATACCTCGTATGCCCAACTCGATTGGCACCTGTTACACTTTCTTGTTCACTTTACTTTTAATCCTCAACTTGCATTCCAATTTGTACCTCGATATTTTGCCCAACATATATTTTTCATATCTTAGCTTACCTGCGTGCTTTGTAACTTCCGACATCATCAGTCACTTTCCTGTATCGATGTCATTCTTCTGCTGCAATCAAAAGTTAGTACCGGGAATCTCATTTCCTGTGACTTGGCTCTATGGCACGATCTAAGAAGTGAAAAAAAGAGTAACCATCCTAGATGCCCCGTAGCCTCCTGTTTATAGATGTGGCGCGCTTCACACCATAAATAGGACTCTACCGGACACGACTTTGCAGACAACACCTAGGACAGACCTGCTCTGATACCACTTTGTCACACCCTTAATTCGATAGGGTGTGATGGGCACCCGACCCTTACCTAGGACCGAGCGAACCCACTGACTCACATAATACTCATAATCATACTGGGCCCACAAAACGGAACATAAGCACATACTGAAAATTTTTCAAAGAACAATAAATTATTTGTATCTTTTTTTTTAAATCAAATAAAATCCGTAATCATAACAAATCCGTAACATAATGCACAATAATACATCGGCTTATATAGCCGCTTACAAAACTGACATATCACACACACGACACTGTCTGCAAAGTCTCTACCGTAATCCTCAGATACCGTACAAAACATTCTGACTCGGCAGCACTCCGGAGGAAATGGAGCTCGCCAATCCAGCTGGAATGTCTCCTACTAAAGTCTTCAGCTCATCTGGGTGTACCTGCGCGGCATGAGACGCAGCCCCCGAAGAAAGGGGGGTCAGTACGGAATATGTACCGAGTATGCAAAGCAGAAGGTGCAGAAACGAAATCATAATCAGGTAAGGTATACAGGACGTGAGCATAATAACCCAAATACCAGAATACTTAAATCCGAAATACAAATCACACATAAGCAGTACAGAAGGCAAATATAATCATCAGAATACGCAAAATACTTAGCTTTATTTTGAAAAAAAACATTTCTGACTCACATATACGGGTAATAGAACATATCATATACACTGATGTTAACCGAACGCCGAGGAACGTACGGCCTGATCCATAAATAATATAATAACCATAACCATACCTTAACGCATCATAACATCATGACCGGTCACATGAGATGCCATTAACCGATGTGGGATTGGCCTAAACCAATGTGGGATTGGCCTAAACCAGTGTGGGATTGGCCTATACTCAAAGGTGGGGATTGGCCTAAACCAATGTGGGATTTTGCATCAACATTGGGAATTTGCATCATCATCAAGTTTGCCCCCACCATTGGGGTTTGCCCATACCACCCCCCCCGATACCAACAGATCATATTCCAGAATCCATACACATAACATACCAGACTTCGCATCACATCATATTTCGAAATACACATCATACATATATACACAGTACCCGGCCGAAAGGGGCTCGGCGTACCGGACACATCATACTCCAGAAAACACATCATTTACAAACCGAGAAACCATAAGCGCATAAATCCTTATTACTGACTCAACAGAGTGATCAAACAAGTCCTCGTTTAAAAGTCAGAACAGTAGTCAAATCAAGTTTCCTCCGAACGTCACTTGGGAACAAATCAAATAGAATTTTTTGAAATCATAGTTACGTATCAAAATCATAAGTGTACGGATCATTATTTCGGCTCAACAAACAAATATATAATCATAGTCACGTATCAAAATCACATGCATATGAGCAAATAAATAATTAAGTTACTTTCCAAAATTCGATGACCAAATATGTTTACTAACATCGGAAAATGCAGAATTAAGTTTCAGATTTATCGGAATTAGTATGCAAAAGTTACAAACCTCTGAAATCGTTCTTATGTGTCAAAATGTATTATCAAACTCAATGAAGTAGCTAAAATAACTATTTTATAGAGCATGTATAATATTATACGAGAGATACATAACATAATTAATGACATAAAAGAAATATAGATATATCGGGATATAAGAGAGCAAGTTGTACATATGAGTGTCCTTTTTGGCGAATACCTTGCATGCTTAGTGCGCGGAACGTGCGGCCCGGTGATATCATATCGGCTTTAACGTGCGGCCGATCCATATACATATATAATATAATATAATATAATATAATGTAATGTTGCGGAACGTTCAGCCCGATCCATATACATATATAATGCCGAGGAACGTTCGGCCTGATCTATTTACGCACATATCCCGCGTCCGGGCATCCCGCGTCCGGGATGGTATCTTATTATACCAACTGATCAGGTGGCTATGCGTCTATAGCGCCTCACCTTTCCCCATATTTCCCCATATACATATACATTTATCATGTCCATATGTCATGTACATATGTCATATAAGCATGCAGGAGAGCTCAAAGAAAGCCGTGTATCTGTCGGAGTGACGTAAGGTCGGTAACCTCCGATTTCTTTATGGAATAATCATGGGCGCTTTGTCTCACCTGAAGGAACAATTATAAGGCGATACTATCAATCAAGGATAAACACAAAACG